>NW_028301612.1:2727272-3030303 GCF_987345545.1 Pholcus phalangioides | reverse complement strand
TATAGAGTAGAGGTGGCCGACAGATGGACCGCGACCCACGAGGTGATTTTGGGCTGCCCTCGACAAGGTAAAAATAAATTATCAAATTAAAATTAATAATTTACAAGGTATCAATTCGAATTTGTGATAATTTTTTGAGCTATTCTTGTTCCAACGGCGGGAAATTACTTACAAACAATTATTGACGAAAATGATTTAGTGTTATCTCACTTCTCACCACAATGCCACAATGCCAAACTCACTAATTGGTCATTAAACTTGTCATTGACAATTATTTTCTCCCTTCTACCTCGTTTGGCAAATTGCCTATTTTGTAAAAATAATAATTGAAGAGAAAAATTGGAACACAAAAATATTTCATTTTTGAAATTCAAACTATGAATCGATTGGACGGAATAATTTGCAGAAGAAACTAATTTTCCAGACATTGCATGTGGCTGAGAACGCAATCAGATAAGCAATGAATATGCTTATGAAGATGAAAAGGAATACACAATACCCAGGGTAAAAAGTTCAGCTACTAAATTGCCCGTGTTTCATCATATTACTTATGGCGTATACCAGGCATCTTCGATCCATTACTCGCGAGCACCACGGTGCTCCCTGAAGTACCCAGAGTTCTGGATGCTAGTGTCCGATTTCGTTTTCGCGAGCACTTGATCAACGTTCCAATTAAACACCTTGGAGGAATTGCATTCAAGGATTGAAATCATTGTCATTTTTTGCATCCATGCATGTTAAACTTGCTTTTTAAAGGTACTCTTCTTTTAATGATGGGTACAGGCAGTGCTCGCGACTAAAAAAAAAGGTTGAAAACCTCTGGCGTGTATACAAACGTACGAATTTTCCGGGTCTGATTTTATTGATGCGGCTTTTGCACCGGAGTGACAATCTTAATGGGGGCCCCCGCGACACTGCAGCTGACCGTTATGTTGGCCATTGAAAAGAAAGAAGTTTGCCGCCCCTGATATAGGTAGTACGTATCATAGGCGTTAACAGAATTTTCTCAAGGGGGGGGGGGGTTTACGTTTCTTCCGGCAAAATAACACTATAATCTCGGCTTCTTGGGGAGGGGGGGGGGTTAAAATCCCAAAACCTCTCCTTTGCGTACGCCAATGGTGCGTATTACTATTTTACAGCCATAATTAAATCTGCGGATTGAAAATGAATCTAAGAATTTATTATGTGGACATGTGTCTCTCTCTCTCTCTCTCTCTCTGTCATCCCTGGATCGTGTTCCGTTTTTAGCACGTTAAGAGAAAGGGAGATGATGTCGGACCTCCCTGGTGGTAATTGTTTTTGGCAAATATCATTTTCACGCACAAGCCTTAGCGAAATGAAACGATAATGGGGCCCCGCGCGACACCAGCCATCTATTCTCCACTCGTTTTTCTTAGCGAGGTGCTTTTCCATCTCTCCATATCTTAAAAAAAAGAAAAGGAAAAGAAAGCCCATTGGGGAAATGCTTTAAAAATAATACACACACATACATAGTGATGTGTGTATGGAGCTCCAGACCATTTAGAAAGAAGAATTCGAAAGAGAGTAGAAAAAAAAAACAGAAGAAGACAGCCTAAATGCTGCTCGGAATGGGATTTACGGGCCCGTAACACTTTTAGGTGCTACTTGAGTTAACACCTTTCTAGACAGTGAGAGAGGAGGACTGGGGGGGAAAAATGTTATTAAAAGGTGCTTACGGGAGCACATTGCCTGTTTGTTGTTCGTCCGTATATTTAGATTATTTATGTGTCCTGGAAGAAGAGTCGGGAGGAAGGAATCCATTCATAAAATTGGATGTTCTGTGAAACACATTCACTTGCCTGGTTGGACATTTTTTTTTATACTTCCAATGGGGGAAATATGAATGGGCGTTTAAAACAGTGATAACGCGGTTGTTCAAGCTGTTTTCCACAACGCTCCCCCTCTTGCGTCACCGATAGATGGACTCACCCTTTTCCGCACTTTCCAGGAAAAAACGTTTTCTGTGATCTGCACACACACACACGTAAGGTTACCAGGATTGGAAACTCCAAAATGAAGACGCACGCTTGTGCCACCTTAGCAATGACTCATTTATCTCTACTCGCAACAGATGGCGCCACTGTAGATGCAAAAAGAAAACCCCATGGTTTTCAATCAAAACCGAACAGCTTTACTATATTTTTCGACCGTTGGGGTTATGAGATCATCCAGGAAATGAGGACGCGTGTTTGTGTACTTTTGGCAACATCACTAGCATATTTTTACAACAGAGACGGCATCTTCTGTACCAAAAAAAAACTCTTTCCCAACCAAATATACAGCATTTTTGAGGGAAGAGGTACAGCCCTGGGTTTCCTCGATGAGTGTAAATATGTCTGAAAAAAACAAAACGTTCGTGGGGTATTTATGAGAATGTACACTATTCTCTCATGCTTGAGTATAGTAAATTAAATCGCAGAGTATATGTCGGTTTTCATGTACATGCATACACAGGGTGTTTATAATTAAACCGACACTACTCAGACCTATGTAGCGCCCGTTATGATGGGCGTATTTGTAACTTGGCAGATATGTTAAATGGACCATGGGAAAAGGAAAATTGCAATAAAAAAGCTCCACTCTTCGACCTGGTGGCCAAAAATTGAACCAATTTTTATGAAAGTTTTCTTATTCCCATGGTCCATATAACCTACATACCAAGTTTCAATGAAATACGTTCACCAGAACAGGCGCTACATAGGTCTGAGTAGTGTCAGTTTATTTATAATCACCCTGTATGAATGATATTTTCCTTAAGCAGGGGCGAAGCTAGTGCTCAAGAAGATTGGATGCCTTCACCAAGGTCATGCAGAAAGCCGCAAATTGCTGGGAACCAACAGCCCAAGCAAATCATAGCTCGTTACCAAGCTGGTAAGCTTGGTACTCCCCCTCTCCCCCTCCCCCCCCCCCCCACAAAGCGGAAAAGGCTCACACATCGCAGATCTGGATAACGGAGTTACAATTATCTATCTATGGGAAGTATGCTTTAGAATTTGAGTTATTGCCAATTATATTGCCAATGACTAGAACCGAATATTTCTCCCCGGTTTTTAAAAGGATAAATCCTTTCACAAGAACCCACACGTGCACATTCCTCCTTATCATTTTTTTAATCCAAGTTCACGTTATTGTTTCATTCCTTACAGAAACGACGTCCGTAAATTTATAAGTAGAAAAATCTCGTCAGTCGCGAGAGATCACGAGTTTTTCTTCGCACGTCATGCATAACCTTGCACCATCACACACACATACGCACCCAAAAACAAAAGCCCATTAAAAAAAAGAAAAAAGAATTTTTGTCATAAATTCAACTTAGTTCCTTCCAAGTGACATTTTTAGGGTTTCCGTAAATACTAAATATATATATATATAGGTACTACATTATAGTATAATATAATATTTCTACTTTGTCTCTCACACCGTGACTTAGACAATGTAACGATTGCAGTAAATCCTGTCGAAATGAAGGATGCGGTTCGAGAATAATAATACCCTCGATGGAATGTTCTGCAATGTCCTTTTTCTACAGCAATAAGCTAAGGAACGTGCTTCCTGAATTTCACGCGCTTGTGAAGGATTTTGTGAACTGAAGTTCAATTGTTCGCTACACCCCCCTTCAATGATTCCTGTTTGTTTTTTAAAAATTTAATTGTGAATGGTAATTTAATTAAAATAATAATGATGGTTTGAGTGCTTGCTTCCTGCTTTAATAGACAGATTCACATGTTACGGCCAAAGCCAGAAATCGGCCAGTTGACCCAGCCAATGTCCGAAATTCAGCCTGTGGCCGAATCCTATTCGCGAAGTGACTAGAGATCCCCCGGAGAAAGAAAAGGCATAATTCGGGGGTTTTTTATTATATAATAATAATTGTGGTTATTTCTAATTATATGGCAACCCTAACGATCGAAGGAATCGAAATATCGATATCTTAGAGCAGTGGTTCTCAAAATTTTGTCACCCGCGGCCCAATTCATGATTCATCAGTAGCTCCCCAGATGTAGTTTAGAAGACAGATTTGGAGTACTTTAGTGGACAGTTTCAGACAGAGTTATAAAAGAACCACTCCAGATCGCCTCGATGCTCCTGACAAAGGTTGGTGACACCCCTAGGTGTTGTGATGCCCACTTTCTTACTTAACACTGTCTTAGGGGATTGATATCGGTATTATAGGGATCTTCAGCTACTTTCGAAATTCTGAGAAATCTTGGACATTGGCCGGGTCAGTTGACCGGCCAGTTCAGGAAATGGTTGATTTCGGACTGTAGCCGTAACATATGCACGTTTCTTGAGCATATGGTAGCAAAAAAAAGTTGCATAAAGTAGATTGAATGCATCTCAAAATGCCAAATTACTTTTTTACCTTTGTTTCAAAAAATTAGAACATCTGACTTGAAACGGATGTTGTGACTATTTCAATGCAAACTTACATCAACTTGATCGAATTCGTGTTTTATGTTTTTCCTGTTCATGTATGTAAACCTAGAATAGGTCAATCTTTGCATTTCGAATAGGAAAACGAAACATTTCTGTAAACACAAAATTACATGTGTATTTGCTTGAACGGTATGTGAAAACGTGTGCTAATATCGTACGAATACATTTTACTATGGTCATATTTGGCCTTGACCATAGATTATACATCAAGACATTGAATTGATGTCTCCTGTACACATCTGAATTGGACTTCAACCACGAATCCCATCATCGCTATTGTAGAGCCGATAGCAGCTGGTTTGCAATTGATCAGATTATTTTTTTTAGCGCGACAAACAACAGTCTCTTGATAGTATCAGTACCACAATCATCAGATATCACGAAACCACCGAAGTATCGATGATGTTTGATGGACGTTGCCGAATTCTTGATCTATTCTGCTTTTCCCATCGTCAAACAAAGGCTTCAGATGCTGGAACCAAAAAAATAGAAACCAATGAATCAGAAGACTTTTCTGGATGGAGGTGCGCATTAGAGATTAATATACAGGGTGGTAACTATCGACCGCCCAATAATTTTACACTCGTGATTCTTTGCGAAAAACTAATAAAGAAAAGTGTTTTCCATTTTAGGATCAGACGAATATTTAGAAGCTGTATCGAGATGCTGCAGCAATTCACGTGGCAAACGTGTGTGATTAAAGTATCTCTTTGTTTCCTATTGACAGTTTGGTCTGTGGGGAAAATAACGCGGTTCAACATTCCATAATTCTATTAGTTTTATTTTTGACATGTTCGATGCGTGTAGAGGGCTATAATGGCAAATTTTTATTTAGAATGCAACCCGAATATTTGATTTGTTTCTCAGGTCATAGCACTTGGTTCTCCCAATAAAAAAGTGGTTGATTTGGTAATTAATGAAAGAAAAAAATCTCAGAATTGATGAGAATTCATAATTAATTAGAGAAACAGTTCCAGAATTAATTGGAGAAAAAATCTCTGACTTGATGGAAATTCAGAATTAATAAGATAAATAATTCCAGAATCAAATCAGTTGAAGTTCAGACACCTTTGTTTACTGAAAAAAAATGTATTGAGACTTCTTCCGTAAGAGAGTGCAGGGCCTGCTGCGACCGCACCTATCTCACATCTCCTATAAGTTGGCTCTGCACACCAACACTCAATTTGGTCCATAGTTTCTCAACCACCGGGCCGCGGCCCAGTGCTGGGCCCTAAAACTAGCCACACTGGGCCGTGAGTGATCAGCAGTTTCATTTTCCCATTAATTTCTCGTTAGTAGTATGACCGAGCTTTCCATTTACGCAAAAAAAGACTTACCGGGCCGCGGACTTCCAAAGGTCCTGAGAACCATTGGTCTAGCACATGTGCGCGCCTACATTATGACAAGTTCAGCAATTAGACCAGAACTTGAACCAGTAAATAGTAACTTTTTTATATTAGTACAAAAATTTTACTTCAAAGAAATTAACTTTTAATTACAAGTACCGTTTAAGATCGTTCTACTACAGCGAAAAAAAAATTATTATTATTGTTTTAAATTTCATCAAAAAAAATTGTATTTCAAACAAACATTCACAAATCTTACCACACAAAAAAATCGAATCAGCCTCGTCTTTCTGAGATGTTATTGTTTTAAGAAGATGAACATAGATGGCGCAATAAGCTCGTCTATACAACTATTCAAAATCCGTATTTGAATTTTCATGTGTGTGTACGTGAGGAGAAAAAGCTTTTTCTCTTTCCTTCAACGGAAGCCAAGTTTCGTTTTCGAAATAAAAATCGCATATATATATATATATATATATAACTTGAACTTAAATTATACTAATCAATTGCACGATCAACAATATTCTAGATCTAAACAAAAAAATAAATCGTTTAATGAGCATTACTGTCTTCATTCAAGGCACAAAATCTGAATTTCAGCCCAGAAATTTCCCGAAATTTTTTTCAAAAAATGCTGCCAAAAAGTTTCCTGTAATGATAATATTTCTTATCGTCGGTTAAATCTCGTTTTCCTATTGGTAAAATACGCGGAACTACGAGCATTTTCTTCTCCTTCCCCCCAATCATTCGAACTATAAAAATACTTCTTTGTGAACTGAATTCAACTCCAGGATGTTTACTCAAAAAACAACATAGCGTGTCATTGCGCGTCAGTCTACGGCTGCCTGTTAATAACCTTATTACCAAACCCGGAGTTAAATATGAATAAATAGCCTCTCGCTATGGATTCCCTCGTATAATAATAAAGGGGAAAGAAAATGGGTTCACATACGTATTATAAACTACATCCTATAACCAGTTTTGCGCTCTCACTTCCTCGACACCCTTATATGCTGCTCTCCTAGAATAAGATAAAACACTTTTGTTTTCTCCGCGTAACATTTGGAGAATAATCCTTACAATGTTTTTTTTTTGTATACGTGAGAACGAGAGATGGGAGATGAATTAGTCCTCTTTTTTTGGCACTGATTGAAACACTCACAAAAAAAATTCAATTTAATGCCGCTTCTGAACAAGTGGCACACGAAGAAAGGGCCGTTCTGGGACGAAAAATTGCCTGTGGGAACTAGAACCAGGTTCCGACTCGTAGAATCTGTCATCGGACTGGAAGATCGTCTATAATTTGTTTGTAGCTTCCAGGCTTGTTTATATAATGTTCGGGGGTGATGCATGCGTTTGTTGGTTTACTTTGGGACGCGAAGGTGGATTTGATAACTACACTATGTTTCCAAAAGTCTGTGTACTTTTTTAGAGTTATGATATTCTGTTTCGAATATTTGGAAAAATACTAAACGAATCGCTCTGAAATTTCGGTCATATATACCCTGTACTGATATTCAACATAGAGGACCGACAAAAGGTTAAATAGGAAAAGAAATGTTTATGATCAACCCTGTATCAGAAAAAGCTACAAATAACTTTGTACTTTAACATAATATTCTACTAACTTTATGCAATATTATTGCAGATTTTCGTGAGAATAACATGTATATTCACATGTATAACCTTATAGACTAATAACATGTATATTCACGAAAATATAAATGTTTTCTATAAAAATTCCAATTTTTATCGCATGATTTTTGCTTTTGGTAACATGTCGAGTTTCAAACTAATTTTTACAAAATTCATAGAAAACAAAAACATGGCGGTATATATATGAGACATACAGTAAGGAAGTTTAAAATGTGGCCAATTATTATTCAATGAGATATGAGTATTTTTAGTAAATGATTATTGATTGCGAATATAAGCGAAGGATAAGTTTAATTTTTCAGAATTGTATTGTCAGATATATAGTGCAACTTATGGAAAAATTCCAGCTGAACAACGTAAAAATTCAGAAATATATACATGATATTGTGAGCTGTAATTTTGAAACTTGCTGAAAGTAACTGAATAATAAGGGATCTGGCAAATGACAAAAATGAAGTGCACTTAGAGGTGAATTGTTCCAGTGCAGCAACTTATGTCCGTCATACTGGGAACTTCATTGAAGAATCTTGGTGGGTCGATGGCAAACAAGCCGTGCACTGAAGAGTTTCAGTGAAGGTTTTAAGTGCACGTTACGTTTTCGTCATCGATTCACTAAAATTTGTAATTGAAGTTCCTAGAGAGTCAATGACATACGTAAAGCGCACTTAAACACTTCACCGAAACTTCTTATTTGGCAAATACGGAAAGGATGTGCGGTTAGAAATTTAAGTAAATTTCTCAACTGCCTTTTATGTTCATCATCGACGCTCTGAGAACTTCATTGAAACTCCTTGGTGCGTCGATGATGAACATAATGTGCGTTCAAAGAAACTTCACTAAAACTCTTTAGTGCACGTCATGTACTTCCTCAACCCATTAAGATGTTTCAATTAAGATTCAAACAGATGTTTAATAAAAAATTATTATTTGGACAATTACGAAAGTGATGTGCACTTCAGTTCGTTATCGACACTGATTATTGAAACTTCTTAAACGCACGTTACGTATGCCGTCAACGCATTAAGAACTTCACTAAAACTCTTTGGTGCGCCGCATCATGTTCATTATCGACCCAGTAAAAATTTTCAATAAACTTCCATGTTGCGTTGATGACGGACGTAACGTGCACTTGAACACTTCACTGGAACTTTTTATTTGGTCAATGACAGAAATGATGTGTGTGAGAACTAAAAAGTGTCAGTGAAGTTTTTAGGTCAAGGGTCCTGAACGGGAGAGTGTGGGGCACTTCATTGGTTTTAAAATGTGATGCGGTCCCCTTACTGTATTTTCCTGCATATAATCCGCATGCAAAATTTCAAAAAAGAAAAAAAAGCAACGTATAATCCGCTACGGCGTATTATCCGCATGATTTAAAAAAATAATAATAAAAACGCACCTCTTTTTTGTGTTTCAATAATCGATAATTTGGTAAGCAAATTAATGAAATTTATTTACAAAACAATAGCATTATTTACACACAAAACAATAGCATTATTTACACACAAAACAATAGCATTATTTACACACAAAACTAAATTTACAGTTCAATCAACAAACTACAAATTTAGACGCATCAGGCTGACAACATCCTTTTCTGCGGATTGTCCGCAAAGGTAGATAATCCGTTTTTTTTCAATGTTTAACAACTTTTTCAACAGATAATCCGCGGAATTATACGGAGGGAGTAAAATACGACAATTGATCTGAGAATGTGCCGCGGACCACTTGATTGAAGTGAGAATGTGCCGCAACCAATTAGGTAATCTGAAACAGTACCCCAGGTTATTCGATTAATCTGTAAATGTGCTACAGGTCACTTAAGTGTTCTGAGAATGTGCCGCGGACCATTTAAGTGACCTAGAGTGTCCTAGAGTATGCTGTGGGGCAGTCAATTGTTCTGGAAATGTGCCACGGGTTACTTAAGAGATCAGGTAATGTGCCGCTTAGTTCATTTCTACAAATGTAGATTTGAGGTCACGGGCCACATTAGATGACACCGAGGGCGACATCTGGCCCGCTGGACACGAGTTGAGTATACATGTTTAGCGTTCACATCATGCCCGTCATCGACGCACCAAGAAGTTTCAACGTCTCTCTCATTAACGCACAAAATAGCGCATTGTAACTTCTTACAGCATCGACGGCGAACGTAACGTGCAGTCATATTCAATCGAGGTACTCTTTAATAAAATCAGATAATAATTTTAGTAATCAAAAAGTGCTACTGTATCGTCTAGATCCGGGGCCATAGAAGATATTAAGGACCATTAAAATCTACTTTGCTCGTATCGATCGGTCCAGAGGCTGCTAAAAATGGGCTTATCTCTAAAGAGAAATAAAAGAGAGAAATATCGCGTAACACACACACACAAAATCAGTAAATAACGAAAACGGCATAACAAATGTCGAAATCCGTGTAAAATTTCACGGCGCGACGATTTGGTTCGCACACAAGCAAGTAAGTACCGTAAAGGTGTGTGTGTTGTAGCCTTAACACACACGCACCGGTGTAGTGTGTGTAACGAGATGCGAATATTAATTACCTCATAAATGGTTAAGTTGGTTATAATCTCCATTCTTGCCTCCTCCTGTCACTTTCGTGAAAACACGTGACGTTATTTATTTACTTGAAGATGCGGGAATCAAAGGGTTGGCAGGTCATCGCCTTTTCTCTGTGTCCGCTTAAATCACACACACACACACAAAAGAACAAACATCAGCTATGTGTGTGTATGTACCTCTCTCCCCATACTACACGTGTTATTACTGTGTAATTCTCCGAGAGGAGGAGGGGAAGTCGGGATTTGTTTCGTTCGATTCTAACATGAACTTGGATATCACATGTAGATGTACTTGATGCATAAATGTCTCCAAGTTTCAATTCGTGTTAAACACTATATAGGGCTCCTGGAAACCGATGCGGACTTATCCTTCATCTTTAGACGGAGCCTGGCGTCAGTATTATCGCTACAGCCAATAGCTGTTCCCTATGTGTTTCTTTTTTAACAATTACACGTCACTATGAACATAAAACTGGTTCTGCCGCCTTAAAATGAAGGAGGAGGATGATGAGTCCGTCCTGTTATCAAGGTGCTCTTAGGGAATTTCATTAAAAAAAAACCTCTGCATTTCAATGCGTATTCGGCTTGCGTGTACCTAGAAATGCGTAGGTTCTTTTCATAAGCAAAGTGTAGGGTTCCTGATTTTTCCTAAAAATTCAAACGAGGCTTGCGCATCCCTTGAAATGAATAGTATTCTTGCTTCCTTCCCCAGAAATTTGAACGAGACGTATTCCTTGAAATAAGTAGCGCTCTTGCTTTCTCCCTGGAAATGTGTAGGGTTCCTTCTTTTTCTTTTTAAATATATGAAAGGTTCTTGCTTTTCCTAGGAATTCTAACAAGGATTGCGTATTCCTTGAAAGGAGTAGGTTTCTTGCTTCTCCCCCAGAAATGCATATACGAGGCTTGCGAATTCTAAGAGATAAGCGGAAGGTGTACGCACTCCTTAAAATGCGTAGGAGACTTACATACTCACGTGTATATTGTTACATAATTCAATGTTTTCATTACTCTCAGCCACCTCGTTGGGCATTTTGCCTGTTGTGGCCTTGTATTTGAACTCGTGTTTCTTCCCCAGTATTAACGACAGTTTTCCATCGTACCTCTGAATGGTTCATCACACCAGGGTATACATGTTGAGACCACTGGTCTACAGAAGTATGCATGAAAAATCATTTGGCCCGAGAGCCCCCATAGTGCTCTTAAGACGGCTCATCCACGGCTCCACATGGTCATGCGGCTGACAAGGCTCTAGCACTGAAGCCTAGGATAATTATCATGATTTTTTTTCATGCTATAAATTCCCTACTATAGAAGGTCTCTTGAGAAGTCTGGCTTGAGAGGCTCACCAAAGATCCCTTTCTAGGGACCCTGCTCTGGATATGGATGGGGGGGGGGGGGTTATGGTTACACCACAGCTTTTGATTGTAATTCTGCAACACAATTAACTTGATTAATACAATAAGCTTATTGATCGTTCGATGAACCAAAGACGGCCAAAAAACAAAGACAGAATAACCATTCCTCACACGTAAGTGAAAAAAGTCTCTTTCAAGTCGCCGAAGATATACATCACGCGAAAATGTTCCTCGAAAATCTACCAATGTTATGCGAATCCCCAACAAAAGCGATCAAGAAGAGATACGTACGCTCTATACGGGAGATGTTTGTCCTTTAAGAAATGGTCACAAACAAATCAAGTCTGTGAGGGGACAATTAAACGCGACAAGCATCAAAACTCGAGGCCAATTAAGAATCGACTCGAGATTCAGTCGATCCCGAGAATTGAGACAATGCTACTACATAATCAGTGCCTTCTCTTTTGGAGAAAAATGTCTCTATTTATATTATATATACACAAGTAAGACAGAGATACTCAGAGATGCTCGTAAATTCGGCTGGCCTGGCCTAATCAACGGCGTAAAAAAACCTTTTTGTCAAGAAACGTGCGAACTACCGCCATGGAGTTATCTCAAGAACTCGCGTTGATCCATCACTCGTGTGACGTCACAGAATGAATCAAACAATAAAATCCTAGGATTTACGAAGAGATAACTGATATAACAATGGATATATAGAGATTTAGGATCGTTAATTGCACACGTGGTGAAAAAAGTATAAAATAAGTGGGACGTGTGTACGTTTCAACATGAAGGTTCGCTAAAGAACAAAGCCATGTTTTTCATACGTCACAATCACAATGACGATGATAACGTCATTTAATTCCTGCACGCACCGAAAACATCATTTTCATTAAATTGTGTTACGTGCCGGGCATTAACTAAGCTCCATTCGCACGAGGATCTCGTTCATGCCGTATCTTTATGGATTATATCTGTTTCTTTGCTATCTCCCTAAAATATTCATAATTATTACGAATTCTAATGCATGACCCGTATTTTACGAGGGCATTCCCATATTTTTAGAGCTGTCCCTATTTTTTTACATCATGATGTCCCGTTTTTCCTCCGAAAGCTGACTTAAATGTGGTCGCTATAACGTGGTTTACGTTCGTTATAATGAGCGTTTTGTTTGCTGAATAATGATAATTATGATTATAAATATTCATCTTAAAAATTTGTCGCCTGTTAAACGTTTTTTTCTTTTTCGTGAAATACATTTTAATACACTGCGATTAACAGCAGCTGTCTATTCCCCGTCCTTTGGCCCAGCTCCGTCATCAATTTTCTCCTATAAGTGGAGATTATTCCAATTTTCGGAAATTTTTTTGGCGAGAAGCGACGATGTCCGGTACTTTTTCCGTATTCAGGATCTTTCTATAAGCAAAGTTCTTGACGAGAAGTGGCAATATCCGGAAATTTTTGGGTTTTTTAAGATTTTTCGATCATTTCTCAAGTTTGGCAGATTTTTTGTGTATTAAATTGTCAGCTAAAGTACCATTTAAAGCTGGCGACAGTACTTCATCCGGAGAACAATTTCGTTGATTGAAACAAACCTTTGAACAAATGGGAACTCGTCCACACTGACTTATTGCTCATGAGCGACCCCGAAGCAAAGTGCTGCTTTTAGTTCTCCAACACCCAGTGTGTGTGTTGATGATTTTTAATATCAAGAGATGGTTTTCCTAGAACGCTTAACCATTCGTCAATCCAGTCTAGCTTTGGTGCACGTCAGTAATCATGTGAATGATCTTCTAATGTTAAGGATGAGCGGTGCTCACGACTACTAAACAGCTCTAGAACCCTGCTTTAGACGTCCTCACGACTTGTGAAAAGCTCTCGAACGCTGCTTTAGACGTCCTCACGACTAGTGAAAGCCTCTAGAACCCTGCTTTAGACATCCTCATGAGTAGTTAAAAACTTCTAGAACCTTGCTTCAGAAGTCTCTGTTGGCAGGGCCGCAACTAGAGAAGAGCAAGGGGATCTGGTACCCCAGGCGCTGGATCAGGAAGGGTGCTGAGTTAACTGCTTTTCCGTCCAAATTACCGAAGGGGGGGGGGTAGTACCAAAATAGACAATTGCCGGACATAATTAATTTCCGTTCCTGGCGGCCCTGCAAGTAGGTAGTAGGTATCTAGAAAAATAAAAAAAATTCTCCTTTCGCGCGCGTCCGCCATATTGGATGGTATATAAATGGGTAAATAAAACATAGGTCTTGGTTATTGGGAAATGGCACCATCTGCCCTTCCGAATGCTAATGGAAACGTACACGGAGCGGGGTCAAAAGAACCCCTTTTCAAGTAACGAGGTGTGTGTGTGTATACATTGTATATGTATGTGTATTGCAGTTATACAGTACACGAACAACGTGCGCCGGGCGCGTGGTCCTCGGGGAGAAAAAAATAAAAAAGAGCAGTTTCACCTCCATCAAATCGACACCAGGTGTTTTGGCGCCACTCGGTTAAGGGGGGAGGTCACGTGACAAAACAATCCCCCTCTGGCGGGTAAAGCTATCATTCTAGTCAGTATTTCATATTTTATTGCACACTTTCTTTCTTATAAATGTGTACAAAAATGGTGAAGACGATTCTGATGCCAAAGCCACATTTGAACGGTAGAGTGAGCTTCCAGAAGTGTTCGATTCTTTGGGCCTGATTTTGGGTACACACTTATCAATGGCGTCGGAATCGGGGAGTATGCTGTGGGTTCTCGGGCCCCAGCGCAGGGCCGTCTTAACAGTATCATAGGCTCGCCCGGTCCAAATGGTTTTTCGGAGGCCCTACCTGGTGAATCCTGGAAATTTTCAACCGGATCTCATTTTTGTTAGGTCCCTCTTCCTTTGAGGCCCCCGGACCCATGCGTAAAGCCGGCACTACCCCCCAGCGTTCTTTTAAAGAACAGTCCCGAGCACTTTGAAACGAAAATTTCTTACATAAAGCTCAAGACGGGCTCACTGCAGGTCTAAAACACTTCCTACGCTTCCTAACACTGATCGACTCAAATTATACTGCCCATCAGAGTCAGGGCCGTCTCAACAGCATCATAGTCACCCCCCCCCCGAGCCTAGTGATTTTTCTTATGCTCTCCCCTCATCTGGCTACCTGTCTACATACTTAAATCTCGAAAATTACACTCAGGTCTACTTTTCATGAGGCCCCCTCCGCAAGGACGTCATTTCAACTTCTTCCAATGGGGGGGGGGGGATGCATGTATATACATCATATTTGTGTATATATATATGTATAATCCCTGAAACCCCCCCCCCCCAAATGACGGGCCTGCCCCTCCGGCCTTGTCCGGGTGGTCCAATATGTTAAGACGGCTCTGATTGAAGTTTAATTGAAGAATTCCCCTTGGCCTTTCTGAGGACATGGCCATCTTAACAGCATCATGCCCCCCCCCATGGTAAGTGTTATTCTGGGCCCCCTCCGGCCAGTCTGAAAATACCAGCCGACAAATTTATAGTCTGTACCTTCAAAAATCATGGTACTGTAACAGTTTTCATTATCATGGAGAACACCTATGCATTTAAAGTCCCCGGGCCAAGATGGGCCAGTGGTTTAAAACGACACTGCGAGAGAGGTAAGCTGGCAAGCATCTACCGGGGATGCCCGGACGGAGGGGAAATCCATCTTATATTTTCTATACATTTTTGCACTATTAATTTAGTAAAAAATCAAATACGGTCTCCCCATAAAATTCCTGCCCAGGAGACCCGAGAAAAATTCTGGTCGAGGACGTCAAGTACGGAAGGCTCTTGACTCCCACAACGCCGGTCTTTGGAATGGGGATAGCACAGGGGCGTGTGTGTGTAAGACAACTCAAATATGGACCTGCACCTGGCTGTGTCATGCGATGCTGTTCCATATCACTTGAGTGGCCCGTGGCATATTCCTGGATCACTCTAGTGGCTCACGTCACATTTCAAGAACACTCGAGCTACCTGCGACACAGTTCCAAAGGTAATATTGTCCACTTTGGGAAACACTGCTTCACTCGGACATGATGCAGCACAGGGGCGTAAGACACCTCAAATATGTACCTAAACCTGGATCTTATTAACAATTTACCATGAGGTCACAAAGGTCTTTTTTTGTGTCGCACGACGCATGCGCACCGATTCCAAACGTTGCATAACATAACCCGAAAATACCCCCTAACCGTCCATCATTATTACTATTTTTTATTTACGGTAATACTATTATTATTATTCAGCACACAAGACGCCGCATGGCTGGCGGTGCGTCGTCTCGTCCCCTTCATCATCATCATGACAAAGAAGCGTGTGCGGCACACGTACGCGCATGCCCAGAAGCTCTTTTTATAAGAAAGGTGAAAAGACGTCCTTATAATACAGTATTGAGAAGAAAAAAAAAACGGGGGTCTCAAAAGCTAACGCCAGGTGTTTTGTGTGTTGATCTCAAAGGTCACGGCGAAATTTCCCGCCCCATTTTTTTTTGGAGAATTTTTATGGCAAGAAAGAACATCTTGCAAGATTTTGCTTTTCCTTTATGAGAGAAATGCATCTGTTGCTCGGCATCATTTCTGCACCATCTGTACCTGTGGCCCGCCAAGAAATACAGTGGGGCCGACTCCAAGTTGTTATATGGAACCCAGAGGCGAATTTATGTGGTTTTGCCTTCCTTCTCCCATTCTAGTCCAGTTTTCTTGACCATCCATTTCACAAATTTGCGCCCTGGGCTTACTCAAGCGTCACTCCTGTAAAAACGCCTTTTAGTCTTTAAATCCCTTTCTTGGTCACTCACATGCTCACACACTTTCTTGGTCATTCTTTTGGGTGCTCTCTAGGTCACTATTTTGCTCACTCTCATGCTTATACACTCTAGCTCACTTTTGGTCACTCCAATGCTTATACGCTCACTGGCTCATTCTTTTGCCCCCCTCCCATGCTCATACACTCTCTAGGTCAGTGTTTCTCAACCACCGGGCTGAGACCCTTTACCGGGCCCTGATATCATTCATACCGGGCAGCGAGTGATTAGTAGCCGTTTAATTTTTCCTCATTCATTTTCCGTTGGTCGTGTGTTTGACTGGGCCTCCGACTCACAAAAATGAATGAAACCAGACCGCCGGCTTGAAAACGTTGAGAACCGCTGCTCTAGGTTACCCCTTTTGGTCATTCAAATGCTTGCACACTCTCTGGGTTACTTCTGTTCGCTTACTGAACCTAGGGTCCCTCACCCTATAGCAGCGGTTCTCAACCTTTTTTTGACTCGCTTATGGTATATAATTTCTATTGTGGAGCCCCGTAGGCCTATTTTTTATTTATTCATCGAAGTTAATGATTTATTTTTTCATTATTTAAAATTATTTACTTTTTTCCAAAGTAGCTGTTTTTTTTTATTTTCCTCGAGTGGCCGTGAAGCCCCTGCAGAACGCACACGGAGCCCCAAGAGGCTCCGAGGAGCATCGGTTGAGAACCACTGCCCTATAGGTTACTCCTCTTGGTCATTGTCATTTCTATGCTTACATGCTGTTTAGTCATGCTTACATTCCTTAGGTTACTATTTCGGTCATTGAAATGCGTACACACTGCTTTATGTCATTAACATGCTGGCACACACTCTCTAGGTCACTCTTTTGTTCGCTCACTGACGTGGTCCCTCACCCGATAGGTCACTATATTGTTCACTCATTATACTTGCAAACTCTCTAGGTCCCTCGTTTGGTCGCTCATTGACATAGTCTCTCGCTTTCCAGGCAGAGGTATATTTATTGTTTTATCGCCTATGGGCTATACAAAATTTTCCGCCCTTCTCCATTCTAATAATTTTTTTTGATCACTCATTCCTCAAATTCACCGCCCCTCCGAACTTGTTGTCCTAGGCTATAGCCCGCTAGCCCCCCCCCTCCCCTCCATCCCTTGTAAATACGTCTCTGCTGGAACCTCGAAAAATACCTATTCGGTAAAGTTAATCCCGATGACGGATTAGGAGCGAAATACGTGACACGATGGCTTTGGAAAATAAAAAATTATCTGTGTAATTGAATATAATACAAAATAAAATGGTTGTAAAATGGTTTTTTTGTACCTTTGTGTGCGACGAACGTATTCGGAATGTCAATGTGATTTTTTTTAGTTTTAATCTCGTCACGTCCATTGTTTGACAATTCGTTGGTTTCAACAGTACTATGGTTCCGGTTTGTTTGTTCGGAGATTCAATTACCATTGATAATTGATTTTCTAGTTTGATATGTACAGTGCATTCTCCACCCATGAGGATATTTCCGCGTGTCGGTATTTTTAGGGATAAGAATCGCGTCGGCAAATACACAAAAATTCCATTCTGCATTTTTTTCCTAAATAGTTTGTTATTTTTCCCCTGGACTGTATTGTGCCTATACTAGAGGCACATTATTTTTGAAACATTTTTTTTCCCCTCAGTCAATTTTCACCGTGAAATTTCACTAAATTCATTTTCAGTAACTGTTCACTGTGTGAAACATTATATAAATTTTAAACCACTTTTTCTTCTTACTGTAACCATGAGATATGGATTTTTGAAAAGGCAAAAATGTTCCAATAGCAGGTCTTGTACCTAGAAACAGGGTAAAATCACAAAGATAAAAATGTGAAAAAATATGAATCATATATTGAAGTATAACATATCAAAATAATGACACGAATATGACTATTAATATAAATATATATATATAAACAAAAATAACAATAATGGAGGTAGGAACGCATGAAACGCGCGGGTGAAATGCATAATTATTCTTTATTATACTGGCAGAGAGGAAAATTATGTTTCTAAATCTTTAGTTCTGTCAGTTCCTTCGATGCTAGGTGGTTGCATTAGAGATACAACATCCGTGATGTCAACATTTGCTGTATCTGGCATTGATGAACAATAAGATATTTTCTCACCTCTTCTCCTAAGGAAATTCATTTGGTAGATGTTTTTGTTGGACGTATTCCTCACTGTAAACTTAGTTTGTTTTCAACGAATTTGACCAGGAAATAACCGAACGTGAATGGAAGAGAAGAAATGAATGTAGCTGAAGTTTTTATAGGAGAGAAATTATAGAACTGAAATTTAAAATATAAATTGTATCTAAAAGCAAAAAAAAGAAGTATTATAAAAATTTGTGTGAGTTTGTTATTATTCGGAGGCAAACTAAGAAAATTTCAAGTTTTATGTCATTCCGAGGTACACGATGTACACAATTTTATTTGTGAAAAATGTTAATAATTTTCTTCGTAAAGCTTTACATGATTGAGCACTTGGTACGATTTATCAGGAGAATGCACCATAGATTATAATTGCCAAATATAGTTCACTAAACTTGAAACGTTGAGAAGGAACACAGCAAAAAACAGGAACGCAATTTTTTTACTTTATGTGCCTACTTTCGAAATCTCTGTCAATGCCATAGACAAAGAGCTGAAATCACGTTCAGTTATAAGGTTATGTTTTTCTAATCTCTCACTTTTATCGACTGGAACAACCTACCATCAAATATTGTAGATTGTACTACGATTTCTGAATTTTCATGTACCGTCAACCGTCATTTTCACCATACATAATTTCCGCATCCTCTTGTATAGGCCTCGCCAAAAAAATATTGAATAAATAAATTAATTAAATAAAAACATCTACTAGAAAGCAATACTGTCAATACTATTTCAAGTTCTTCAAAGTTTACTATGATCAATTCGACTTTATTTATTGGAAAAAAATCTTTGATTGACCCTCAAAAAAATCTCATCGGATAATCACCTAATGGGCATGAGACCTGTCCATGAGAATATTTACCCATGTGTTGAAATGTCCCTTGTTTTATGGGTTAATCCGCTAGATTCTGAAATCTGTCTCGCACTTTTTTTGACCACATTTCACTTGAATTTTTTCTCATCTTAATTTTTTTTTTCTCGGATCTCTGTGTCTCACTTAGGGCCGTATTCACCGACATGGTTTAAACTGTAGTCACAATTTTTTGATAAGAGATCGACAGGGATTGGTTAAATTCATGTTTTTAACTAATCTATATTGATCTCTTATCAAAAAAATTGTGACTGCAGTTTAAACCATATCGGTGAATACGGCCCTTAGCCACTTATCAGGGCTCATCTTCGACTTTTGTTTCCGTTTGTTTGCTCATCATTTGTTTCCGTATAGCCCCCTTAAAATATCCCAGTGCCATAAGGCCTCTGTTTGAAAATCCCTGCTATACGTCATAGGGGCCCCCGAGATATATCAAATCATCTTCGTTTGTGTTAAGCAATAAATTTATTATTGAGGAACTCGGAATCTTGACCCCCATGATACGAATCCAGAGTATGAGTTATAGATATACAGATATTTTTGCATGCATGTTCCCGTCACTGAAAATACCAAAAAAAAAAAGTCACAGTCCGGAGAATAAATATATGAACATGATTGCACATATAATGAAGCATGAAAGTAACACATAAAAAAAAATAGTCGGTACAATTTTTGACTTGAAGTCTCCCCACTCGTGTTAGAAAGAGAGAAAAGTACAATTGAAGATCCATCTGCTGTTTTCCGTGTATGTACTTGTATATTGAACTTCCTATACCTTGCCGTCTTTAAACCGCAAACTTTCTACTTTTGCCCCATTTCTTGAGAATTCCCCCCAGTAATTCTTGGGGGGGGGGGGATTTTCTTTTTAGGGTGTTAGTAGACGAAACGAGGAAAAGAAGCCGAAGCAGCTGCTTGTTTACATCCTCTCTAGAGCCGCCTTTTCCTCAAGGAATCAACAGATGCGAGCAATTGCTCCACCTGATCCAAAAATCCAGGTGACCTCATGCATGCACAACATGAAAAGAAAAAAGAAGCCAGGTGCACATCAACATCCTACTTCGCAGACATTTAAAAAAAAAAAGACGAACAGGAAAATCCCCAAGAATTTCCCCCCCTTGAGGATGTAAATACAGCAATCTCCAAATCGGCCTCGAATACTTTCCAGCATTTCTTGAATGTTGCGCATGCCTATGGAATAGAGCGTTGAGACTTTATTTTGACGGTCAATACCGACGTTTTATGAGCAGCTGGACCGTCAACATGCTTGCGACCAGTGGTCTCTTAACGGGTGGGCCAACAATAATTATGCCCAGATTCTCTAAGACTTTTATTTGAGATTAATTCTGAAAATACCTCTTTCATTAACTTAAACAACCAAATCGGCCTCGAATATTTTCTAGCATTTCTTGAATTTTACGCACGCCTATGGAATAGGGCTCTAAGCACGACCTCCTATATAACCTATCTAGGTGGTCGTGCTCTAAGACCTCTTTTAAGGGTCAATACTGACGTTTTATGGGCAACTGGACCATAAACATACAGTTCTTTCTCTAAACAGGTAGGCCAACAGGAATTAGGCTCATATTATCCTAAACTTTTCAGGTTAATTCTGAAAAGTTTTCATAATTAAGTCTTCCAATTGATTTCGAAATTTCATCGATTCTGCTTTCTTTCATTAAATACAAGTTTTTACCTGTTCTGAAATTACTTTTTCTATCAATTCTGAAACAAACAAAAAAAAAATTTCATTAACTATCATTTTTCTTCGTTATTTCTAGAATAATTTATTTTAATAATTCTGAAACCATTTTGTTAATTCTAAATTTTTTTGGAGCAAATTCTGAAGTTTTTGTTTATTCTGAGTTTTATCAATTCTGAAATTAATTCCATTCATTAATTCCAAAACTAAAGTATTTTTTTCATGGAATATAAATTTGTTGAAAAATAAATGAAATGTAATAAAAGTATAAATAAAATAAATTAATGAAGTATAAAAATTCTGACATCATTTCTTTCATCAGTTTTGAAATTTCTGAAATTATTTATAAATATTAATAATTTACAACTAATATAATATAGTAGAATAGAAATTTTCATAATTTTTTTCATTCTGAATTTCTTTCATCAATTCTAAATTTTCCTCATCAATTCCGTATTTTTTCACCATATTGAAATCATTTTTCATGAACTCTAGCAATACTTACTTCATCAGTACTGAAATTATTTCTTTCTTGATTCTGAAGCTATTCCTTTCATAAAATTCCAATTATAATCAATCGATCATTTCATGAAATATGAATTTTGACCAATTATGAAATTATTTCTTTCATTAAATATAAATTTCCTCAATTCAGAGAAACCAGTTTCACTATTTCATAAATTATATATATTTCTTTGTCAAATATAAATTTTAATTGATTTCATCTCTCTCTGTTAAATTACTTTTTCATTTATTCTCTTATGATCATCCTCTTCGTTTTTTTTTTTAAAATCGATTCCGAAACTATTTCTGTCACTAAAAATTAATTTTCATAAGTTTAGAAATTATCTCTTTCATTAATTTTTTGAAAATACTTCTTTCCTCAATCCTGAAACTATTTCTTTTATTAAATATAAATTGAATCATTTAGTACTTCTTCCATTAAATATAAACATTTTTAAACTTTAATTAATTTATAATTCGTAGAAATCAGTTATTTCATTCAATATAAACGTTCATTTATTCAGAGAAATTATTTCTTTAGTTAAATATAAATTTCATTAGTTCAGAGACTTTACTTCTTTCATTCAGTATAAATTTTCACTAATTAATCAGCACTAAAATTCCATTAATTAATCAGCACTAAAATTCCATTAATTAATCAGTACCAAAATTTCATTAATTAATCAGTACCAAAATTTCATTTATTAATCAGTACTA
Source organism: Pholcus phalangioides (assembly GCF_987345545.1). NCBI lineage: Eukaryota > Metazoa > Arthropoda > Arachnida > Araneae > Pholcidae > Pholcus > Pholcus phalangioides. The sequence continues at coordinate 3,008,175 of NW_028301612.1, read as the reverse complement.
AAATTTCATTAATTAATCAGTACTAAAATTCCATTGCATAATCAGTAATTACCATTAATTCAAAGAAATTATTCTTTCATGTAATATAAGTTTTCATTACTTCACTGAAATCAGTCCTTTCATTAAATATAAGTTTTCATTACTTCACTGAAATCAGTCCTTTCATTAAATATAAATTTTCATTAATTTGTATAAATCAGTTCTTTCGTTAAATATAAATTTTCATGAATTCAGAGAAATCAGTCCTCTTCTATTAAATACATGTTCTTTGATTCTGAAATTATTTCTCTCATTAAATATAAATTTCCATCGATTCTAAAAATTCCTTTCTATGCGACTTTTCCATCTATTCTTTACGATAGTCTTTCCGTTTCTAATTATCTAGAAATAAATTTCCTATTTGTGTTTCCATAAATTTTCCATAATTCAAAGAAATCAATTTTTCCATTAAATATGAGTTTCACCAATTCGTAAATTATTTCTTTCATTAAATATAAATTTTGATCGATTCTTATACATCACCTATTCTCTCTTATGAACATCCTCCTCTTTTTTTCTTTTTCGAAATCAACTCCGCAACCATTCCTGCCACTGAAAAAAAAATTAATTTTCATAAATTTAGAAATTTTCTTTCATTAAGAAAAAATCCTTACGGGGTCACATACCTCTTAACATGGGGAAAAATTAAAATATCATTAAAAATAATGTTTAACTATTGATTTTATTAGAATTTTTGATTAAATATGCTATCCTATATGCTGGTATAAAATTTTACATATCTAATACTGAATTTTTTGTAATTAAAAAAAAACCATTAAAACAGCTTGTGCGCATGATAAAATTACATGACATTAATGTAACAATACACTATTAAAATTAAAATGAAGAAAACGGTTCATTTCATAAAATGAACTGAAAGATTTCAGATCCATTCATAAATACTTGATTTATAAAAAAATGATTTTTTTTGAATTTTTGAAATTTTAAATTTTAAATGAGAATGAATCAATGCAATTAGTTCATTTCATGAAAAATGAACCGTTTCCTTCATTTTAATTTCAATATTGTATGGTTACATTGATGTCATGTCATTTTATCATGCGCACAAGCTGTTTTAATGTATTTTTTTTAACACAAAAAATTAAGTATTAGATATGTAAAATTTTATACCAGCATAGGATATCATATTTAATCAAAAGTATGTGAAAAAAATTTCTAATAAATCAATGGTTAAATAGTATTTTTAATGATATTTTAACTTTTCTCCCCATGTTAAGAGGTCTTAAGATAATTATCTGATCAAGAATGCCGTCTAACGTTGAAGAATAACGAGAAATCGCGCTAGAAAACAACCAAAATTGAAGAAATTCAAAGAAATTACCCGAACATTTCGTCAAAGGAAAATAAGAATCGAACCGAAAACCGGATGTCGGAGATACCCGATACCGGAAAAGAATGTTAGCAAGTTGAAATTACTCAAAAGATATCGAAAAACAACTAGAAAAAGTAATAGCTGGGATCGTATATCGTTCTACAAACAAAACTAAAAATTCAATGTCACGTAAAAAGATGCGAATCGCGTGAAATTCGAAACGAAATTGATGCATTTCATTATTTTATTTCTTTTTTGCGATCTCCCCCCCATAAAGTAATTTACCATTAATCAAAGATGAAGATCATCGTCGTTTCCGTAAATTGATCGATTCGACGAGAGGAATTTCAATTCAATCAAAATTCTCAGTATTCCTTTAGTTTTGATTTTCTTCTGATTTCTGTATAGGTACATACAGTCAAAATCTGTTATTGTAACGAAAATTCCGATAAATTTCCCTTCTGTGTATGTATAGTCCTCCTACCACGAGATGAGATTTGGCTACGGCACGTCATGTCACGTCAAACGATTCTATTTTATCCTAGAGGGACATGCTAATCGTGAAAGCTCAGTCACTGATGAACTTTTCTCGATGTGCAATCGTTTTACCAAAAAAAATTGAATAAAATCATCCGACGTGACGTAACATGACGCAGCGAAAATTCATCTCGTGGTCGGAGGACTATAAAATAGATGCAATCGGAAACTAAACTAAGTTATTCCGTTATGATTAGAGGGTGACAATATTTTAGAGAGAAAAATACGGGAAATCGTGATCATAAATTCGATTCTCAGTCAGTTCTCCCCAAAACAGTTAATTGATAAATTGTCAATTAATTCTTTTAAATAATCTTCGGCGGGAAATAAAGTACTACACCAAATTTGCAGTGAACACTATAATAAAAGCTTTAAAATCGAATAACCGTATGGAATAGTTCAAGTAATCACTTGTCAGTTATACCAGTAGTTCTCAACTTGGGGTTCGTTTGGATCCCCTTGTGATCCTGGGATATTCGGGGGGGCACGGGTGAAAATCAAGTAGAAGGAGAACAATGGCAAATGATTATGAGCAGAGGACATGAAGAAAGCGTTGATGGAGATGGGGCGGAGGGGGTACAGTCGTCCCGTAAATACGTGGCTCAGGTGCACAGGAAGTGATGGAGGAGCACGGCTCGATTTCCCCATGGGCAAGCGGGGCATTTGTCCAGGGTCCCCATAATTTTAAGGACCCTGAAATTTGAGCAATATATGTTGGATGACTAATTAAAGATCTTTAAGCCCCAGTCGCAGAGAGAGGCCCCGATTCCCGCTTTGCTCAGTGCACACTCATGTCAAAATCAGATCCTAAAAAAAGAGGGAGTTATCAAAACTGAGCAGAAGAGCCCATAGAACAAGGGTCATGTCAATCTTGAAACCTTAAACAAGTTGTTTCCCTCCGAAATAAATTTCTGGTAACGACCCTGATCTTAACGCATGGACCTCATCCGGGCATAGCTCGGGAGAAAACTTCATGCCCATGGAGGGTCCTACATGATCAGGGGCTGCAACTAGAAACAAAAATTTACGCTGTCGTTCAGGGCCTGATGTTCATTTTGACGCCCCCCCCCCTCCCCGTAATTTTGAATGGAAAAACGGTAGCCTCAGCGCTCTTCCTGATCCAGCGCCCGAGGCACCAGACCCTCTCGCCCCCCCCCCGTCCCAGCAGAGGCTCCGACATGAAAAAACAATTGCGGGGAGCTGAGGATCGCCATTCTTCTCGTATATACGGGACACGGGACTCAAGCCCGAACGTGAGAGGCGGAACGGTGTGTTACATAGTACATTCATGGGTCTCAAAAAATTTGTTGGAGGGGGCTCAAATAGCCTCAGCCCCCCTGTTCCGGCCCCTATGTCCCCCAGTTGCGATCCTGTACATGATGAGATCTGGTATCAAGGTTTCCGAGAGAGTAAGTATACAAATTTATAAGCTGTTTCTTCCAGCTAAAGTATGGAAACGCCTTAAGACACTTGAGTTACGCAGTCTGTTATACCGTAATACAGATAACGATAAGAATCGCGTACGCACTTGATAAGCCGATCCCTTATAAAGTGACGTTTCTCAAGGCTGGTCAGTGAACGACGATCGGGACAAAAACCTCTCTCCAGCCACACACTACACCCATACTCCCGTATACTACCACTATGCATGCATGTATCATGTGTAGTAGTAGTAGTAGCTGTAGTAATAGTGGTAGTGGCTGTGGCGATACCTAGTGCTTACAAACTGTGTGTCTTTTATCATCTTTTCCGCTTCAGCTGCCATCTGCGTCTTCTCTGACGCGCGCGCGCGAGCCATAATAAACCTATTAATAATACAGGCGGCATCACCTTCACCATCAGAAGGATTTGATGGACGAATCACATACATAGGCAACATTGTATGTATGAAATATTAAACATGGAGGGATGAGAGAAGAGAGAGAGAGAGACCACAACACACAGAAGCGCGGCGATTGTATTTGATGATTTGGAATCACCTTTTTCAAGGCCTCTTTTAAGGACACCACCTGCCTTTCGCACCAGAGGAGGGACAGGTGCCAGCCATACTTATATAGAATAATGCTATATGATGGCGTCCGTTCAAAGATTCCTTGCACCATCTGCGGAATAAAAATCCGACCGTTTGTTTGTAGGTCTCGGTTCGTTAGTCGAGGATTTAGATGGGACTGTTAAGAGGCTTTGAACTCGCACAAAATGTTACTTTACATAAGCCCTAATCTAGGGTACGGGTCCTATACTCGAAATTATACTTATTATTTAACCTAATCAACCTCATTCATAGGCTGCTCTAATAACTTCGAGAATAACTTTGGAACGAGCAAAAAAAAAAAAAAAAAAAAATGTTTAGGACATTTGGGACCCATCTGGGCCGGATTTCAACAGAGTTAGTCCAGGGCCCCAATTTTAATCAACGTGTATTCATAACCAAATCAAAAATCGTGTGCCCCCCGCTTCCAATGTTTGCTTTGCCCCAAGCCGAGAGAAGAGATATGGCCCAGCACCTGTGCTGGCCACTGCAACACGGAGGGCTCACTTGAGACCAGTGTCGTCTTAACGCATGGGCCCACCCGGGGGCCTCATAAAAATGAGATCTGATTAAAATTCACTAGAATTTACCAGGTAGCAGGTACCTCACAAAAACCACTTGGCCCGGGGGCCCATGATGCTCTTAAGACGACCCTGCTTGAGACACCAAGCGGAGAGAAGTGATGTAGCCCAGCGGCTGGGGTGACCACTGCGACACCCGAACCACAATCCTAGCAGAGTGGACGTGGTCCAGGACCTGGCATGACCACGATAGAGGGCTCACCAGAGCCACCAAGCCAACAGAGGGAAATGTGGCCCATTTCATTTTCATTTCATTCCGTGCACCGCCCAGGCTCTATCGACCATTGTCAATTTTAGCCATTGCCCGGATGAGGGGCTGGGCGATGTCGGGTGCTTTATTATGCATATAAAATATAAAATACATGAACATTGAATATAAAAACACATTATTTAAAAAAAAAAAAATGTATATACAGATTTAAATATTTCTATTATACAATTTATTCCGATGAGCTGTTCTGATGTCCTTTCCAGCTTTATTGAGCCCGAGCCCCCTGTTTCTCTCTGTGGCCAAGCGCCAGGTCCTGGACCCATGTCTTCCCTCGTTGGCTTGTTGGCTAGTGTGAGCCCTTCGTGTCACATTGGTCCAACCAGGTGCCAGGTCCTTCAGCATGAGGGGAGGGGGTTGTTCGATTATTCAAAAGCTCCTCAGCTTTTGGTTGGATGCTTCACAGTTTAAACACTGATCATTGGGACTTTGTTTCTTGATTACTCTTTCACTGGATCATTCTATTTGAAGTCAGAGTCAGAGTCTTCCCATATTTCGACCGCTTCTTCTCTCTCCGATTGCTCTCCCTCTGTGTCGTATTCTTCGTCTTCTAATTCTTCTATTTCCTGGGAGAGTACCCTATCGACGCTGTCTTCGGCTTCTGCCCTTGCTCTCAGTCTTTCGCTCCTCCTCAGTTGTTGCGTTTCATGTGGAGTCTGGATGGTCTCATCCCTCTTGGAAATGTGGCCCAGCAAATGAGATAGCCACCGTGACACGAAGGGCTCACCAGAGCCACCAAGCCGAGAAGAGTAGGCATGGTCCAGAGCCTGGCGTGGCCGTGGTAAAAAACAAAGAGCTCACTAGAGAGCTACAAAGCCATAGACTTATATGAATTTTGAACATCGTGAATTTTTGCTATTTTTAACTTTTTAAATTTGTAACTTTTTTTAATGTGTTTTATTCACGTGCATCATGTAATACATTTATACATGCATAATAGAGCACCCGACACCGCCCAGCCTCTCATCCGGGCAGTGGCTAAAATTGATAATTTTCGATAGAGCCTGGACGGTGCATGGTAGGAAATGAAATGTTTGCTTTGCCCGTGGAGGCCCCATTAGCCACGAAGTCTGGTCTTTAATGAAAACCGAATGAGTCACTTTGATGGGACTCATTCATGGGCGGAAATACGGGGGGGGGGGCAGCGTCAAAGGTGGAGTCGACTGATGTAATGTATATGTATATATGAATTGACATCATAATCATCGTGCCCCCCCCCCCAGACTTCCAAGTCTACTCCGCCTATGGAGTCATTCGGTACAGATGAACCCTTTTATTTTTGTTGATGATGCTGCCATCTCTCTTCTATACTTTGGAGTGAAGATTTCAAATTTGCTTGGATTTTCATGTTATGTGAGTATCGTGTTGAAGGTCTGCTCTGCGGGCGGACTTTTTTCAAATGGGAGACCGGATCGCATCTACGCCTTGAAGATTGGAAAGCCGCAGAAAACCAACTTCAGTTGGACGTCACTGTGCCGTCAGCCGGGTTCGAACCTAGATTCTCACGATGACAGTTCAGTGAAACTGCCCACGCAACCGCATAGAGGCCAGATGAGAAAGACTGAGAAAACTTTTTTCAGCAATGTCCAACCATATCTGATATAACCAGGTCCTGATTTTTGCATGGGCAAATGAAGCATTTACTCATGCCCCTCTCTGTGATTTTATATAGGCCCCCGTTATCCAAACAATATACATATATTGATTGGCCAATTGACTGATGATAACGATTCTTTCTGCAAAATAAGATGCTATAAGACAGGGGTTCTAGACCTGTGCTCCACGGAGCTCTTAGAGCTAGCTGCGCGTGCACACGTCCAATCAGGTGGGTGCATGAGTGACGAAGTGAATGGGTGAGTGACCTTCATCAGTCATACGATCACTAATACAGTCACTCTAGCACTCATTTGACCACTCATGCTGTCACTCACTCACTCATACAATCGGTCGCTCGGCCACTCAGGGCAAGCAAAATTTTTGGGGGAGAAATGTACCGGGGACGAAATTGTGGAGGAAAAATTTCCGGATTCCTCTCCAGCCCTATCCTGGGGGGGGGGGCATGTGAACAGGCAAATAATGTTCCAGCTCCGAATCGTATTATTATCAGTATTTGCAAAGCGGCCGTTAATAGGCTGGGGGAAACCGGGGCAATGCCCCTGGACCCCGAACCGAATGGGCCCGCCCCACAAAAGTTTACATTTGTTTTGCATATTAATAACCCTTTCAAGAAGGAGCCCTAAGGAAAAGTCTTCCTCGAGGCTCCGAGAAGTCACTTCGGCCCTGTTTCAAATATAAATCACTATAGAGCAGTCCGTGAAATATCCTAGCCCAGGATACCCAGCTCCACAGGATATTGGGGAACCTGGCCATTGCTTTCATAGCGAACACATTCCTTAGCCCCCGTCTCGTGGAGAATCCCCCTTCCACCAAATGGTCGCGCGATTTTATTTTGGGCACGTGCCCCCGACACACCAGCAGAGAAAGAAAGATGGAGAAAGCAATCATTTCGCAGCAGCAGCAGAAGCCACTGCCTTGAATACAATCGAGGCAGTTGTGCCACGCGACCTCAAGGCTGATGAGGTTGTCCGTCAGGACCCAAATAGCTAAATAAAAAAAATAAAAAACCTTTATACACATTAAGTAGGCATGGCATCTTTTTTCTTCGGCGCCCTCCCCTGCCTCGGAGGGAACACCCCCCCCCCTTCTTCTTCACCTCAATGATGATGATGATAGTGACGGGACATCGGCAGCAGCTGTTACGGGACGGATAGTAACAACTTGCATTTCGTAAACGGTTACGCAGCTGCTCTCTCTCTCTCTCTGTGGAACAAGAAGACACGTGCCACCTGCCACAAAAGGCCTATCGACAACCCACCACAGGCAGGCCAGGCGCACGACAGGCTCCATCGCTATTGGTCGGTTGTTCCCTTTCGGCACGCATCCTCAGCCCCCCAGGGTACTTTTAAGAGATATAGTATTATTGTATAGTAGTAGTAGTGAAGAAATGATGATAATAAGTGCAGCCTGGTACCTCCTCCTATCTGAGATCACGATTCCCTTTGTGTTGTTCGTGTGTGTGTCTTATATCGAGGGTTATCGTATAAATTGTACTTACTTCTAAGTACGCGCGTGAGGAGCAGATGCTCCGGAAGAAAATGTTTTAAGTTATTTTTCTACAACAGGGGGCACATTTTAAGGAGATAACACGTGGACGACCCTGTATTTCGAAGTTTAAGAAAACGAAACTAGAGCTGGTCCAGGTGCAAAAGTGAGGTCATATTCAAAAGATAGCAATAAGAGTGTGAGACGGGTCTTCAACCTTTTTTTTTTTAGTTATGAGCAGTGGCGTATTTACTGGAGGGGGGAGGGGGATTAGAGGGCTATAGCCCAGGGTGGAAAACTTGAGGAATGAGTGATCAAGAAAATTAATAGGATGGGAGAAGGGAGGCAAAATTAGTATATCGACCACAAATCTTATGAGTGACCAAGTGGGTGCAGTAGTGGCCAGTCAATGGATAAGTGACCTTTATCAGCCATATGCATTGGCGTACGCGGGGGGGGGGGGGGTTCTAATCCCTCCCCAAGCCGAGATTATAGTGTTATTTTGCAGGAAAAAATGTACCCCCCCCCTCCCTTGAGAAGAAAAAAAATTAAACTCCCCCTCCGAGAAAATTCTGCGTACGCCTATGGTCATATGGTCACTCGAACAATCACTTGATCACTCATGCTTTCTCTCACTCGCTCATGCTGTGACTCACTCGGTCAGTGGATTCGCCTCCTACCTAGAGAGCGAGGGACTAAGTCAATGAGTGACGAAACGGGTGGTCTAGAGAGTTTGGAAACATGTGAGTGACCGAAAGAGTCATCTAGAGCGTGTGCAAGCATGTGAATGATCGAAAGAGTGACCTAGAGGGCAAGCGATCAGATTAGTGGTGAGCGACCAAAAGAGTGTCCTGGAGAGCAAGGGACCACCAGGTCTGTGAAGAACGAAAAAAGTGACATTCAGTGTGTGCAAGCAAGTGATTGCACAGGGCTTCCCCCCCCCCCTTGGTAAATTTACAGGATGGAAAAAAATGATTATAATTGGTAATTCAGTAACTTAACAAAAAATGGTGGGCATCAGGGAGGGGGGGGGAAGGAGCCCACGTGAGAGCCCAAAACAGTAACCAAGTATGCATGTCCCGGTTGGGGGGGGGGGCAAGCGGGTTTTTTGCACTGGAAGGCGAATTCGAGGAATGAGTGGTCAAGAAAATCAGACTGGAATGAGAGGCGATGGCAAAATTCATGTAGTCCACAGGTGGAAAAATTTACTGCTGATGGAGTCAAGGGCTCTCCCCCCCCCTTCAGGGTTCTCTCCCCCTCCTGGGAATATTGTGGTTGCGAACCCTGCGTAGTGGCTCTCCCGGCTTTGATATTAAAAGGATTTTCCAGCATGACTTCTTAACCCCTTATATCCCCTTTGCGGGCAGAGTGGGAGTCATGTTCTGGTTTGGTGATGGTGACAACATAATTAGGTTAACTTAGTTACTTGAGTTACGAGCAGTGGCGTATTTATGGGAGGGGGGGGGAGCTTAGCGGGCTATATATAGTCTAGGGTGGCAAATTTGGTTTACTAAAACTGTTGTCGGTGAATTGTGGGTCGGTGAATTTTCCTAGCGGTGAATTGTTGGTCGGTGAATTTTCCGGACACGGGCAAATTTGAGGTATGAGTGATCAAGAAAATTAGTAGGATGGGAGAAGGGTGGCAAAATTTGTATATTGACCACAAACCTTATGAGTGACCAAGTGGGTGCATGAGTGACCAGCGAATGGGTAAGTGTAAATGGGCCTCGTGTGGCTTACCACGCTTATCACAAAATAGTCAAAAAAATTCGAGTTTTTACCTGCAGAGGGCGTCGGAGATCAAAAAAAGTAATGACGGTAAAAAGACAGAGAGAATACAATAACGGGTATAAAAAAAAAGAGAGAGAAGTAGATTAAAGGTTGAATAACGCAGTGGCAGATGTCATAAATGACTTCATGAAATCCAGGTTGAAGGACGCCGCAGACCTATAGTGATGATGATGATAGGCAATAGTGGGTGGCCTTCGGAATGGCCAGCTACCCTACGATATACCGCTACCACAAGGAGTAGTCTGTCGGTCGGTGGTTGCGCAGCAGCAGCAGGTAGGCGGCCTATCAAAAGTGTGTGTGCATGTATGTATGATGAGGATCACCACACACACACTTACAACACTGAAGTAGCATCAACATCACGTCAAGGACCACCAGATTTTCCCGCCAAAAATTTCTGCTCCACCTCCGTGAGAACCAAACCTATTTTTCTTCTTGCAAGATGTCCGTCGGCCTTCTTTTCCATAATAACAAGAAAAATCTGTCTCTCGATCAATCTTACGGAATAAAAAAGAGGCCATTTATATTACGAGTCTTGTAAAACTTTTTGCTTTTTTTGCATTTTAGTGTGGTGTGGCGTGGATTGAGCCTCGCGATTTTCCTCTCTAGAGCCATGTAATTTCTTCTCTTTTTTTATCGTAAGTATTGCGAAATTCGTGATCTATAATATTCAATTTATTCAGTAACTCAAGGACCTGCAAAAAAAGACAATCGATCCATCTTCAGCAAATTGTACTGGAAAAGGCGACCGCCGATGGCACAACGTAGCGCCAAACAGCCAAAAAATCTTCAGAATAATCACCAAAAAATTACAAAATCCACATAAGGAATCTTGGATTATTTTTTTTTAGTCACGAGCGCCATCTACACCAGGGGTGCCCGGACCCCAGGGGGAATCTGCTGACAACTTAGTTCACATTTGAGAATTTCCTAGTATTTTTTATGAAGGAAATATGGTCAGCCTTGGCATTTACCGGGATGTGCAGGCCGGATGGAACCTCTTAGCGTGCCGTATTCGACCCCGCGGGTCGGTTCCATCCGGTCCGCGAAAAGTATTCCGATAGAAAATTATCAATATGCAAATCCCGGTAAATTCCTAGACTGACCATATTTCCTTCATAAAAAATATTGGGAAATTGTCAAATGTGAACTAAGTTGTCATCTATTCAGCTATAAAAATAATTGCCGAAGGCAAGAAAGGTTACCAGTTACAGCCAAAAAATATTAGTTAAGGCAAGCACAGTTGTCGATTACAACCAAAACCAGTTGCTTGCTCAAGCCATTTCCGCGGGCCAAATGTGGGCCTTGGAGTCATCTGGCATGGCTCGCAACCTCAAACTCAATGTTTTAAAAATTAACTAAACGGGGGAATTCAAGATAATTTAAATGACTCGCGGTGCTGTTTCATGTTAGTCAAGTTGAACGCGGCACCTTCCAGCTCACTTTAGTGACTCCACAGTATAATTAAAGATCACTGTGGTGACCCACTGAATATTTATAGACCACTTAAGTGATCCACAGCACATTTAAAGATAACTTAAGTGGACAGCGGCACATTCCCAGGTGACTCAAGTGATCCGCTGCACAGATCTTGATCACTCAAGTGACCTGCAGTATATTTACAGATCGCTTGAATAATTCACAGCACAGTTTCAGAACACTTCAGCGATTCGCGGCGCTGTTCCAGAACACTTAAATGTCCCGCAGAACTTTTTCAGATCACTCAGTCATCCGCTGCAGAGTTCTAAATCACTTAAGTGGCCCGCAGTGCACTTCCAGATCCCTTAAATGGCCCGCGGTTTTTTCCTAGATCACTTAATTGGCCTTTGGCACAGTTTCAGATCCCTTTAGTGACCCGCGGCACATTTACAGATTGCGGGAATAATCGGCGGCGCTGTCCCTGATCTCTCAAGAAAGTGGCCCGTGGCACATTTTCAAAATCAGTGAAGTGGCTGACACTCTTCTAGAAGCTTAACACCTTTATATACAGACCCTATGATAATTTATGCGAAAGACTGGAACCATGGAATCATTCTGTTGGGGAGTGGGGTGTTGGGATGGACTAATAGCAACAAGTCTAAGACTGGACTTGCACTATTCGTGGATGGCTGCCACGAAAGTCGAATCTCTTGGGCATTGTCGACCGGATGCTGTGTTTGTTTTCCTCTTGCGCAAAAAAAACTGAATAATCCATCTATCTTCCACAATAGCGTAACTCGTGCATCGTAGGAGAATGGGTGGCTATCACATCCATCCATGATAGCGCGATATGTTTGTAAATTATGTATCTTATATGAAGTTGGGGGATGATACAGAGGGTGACTCGGTAAATTGGTTTATTATTCAATCCACGACTTGTTGACCAAGTATTTTCCAGCTGGACCTCGGTTTGGAGGTAGCGTTAGTTTGAAATACTTACGATCATTACCGTGACTATGTTTCATGCTTTCGATCACTATATGACGAGCAGTAGCGTCGGAGCCGGGGGCTGCTCGAGCACCAACGGGGATTTTTAGCACGAGATGCCGAGCACCTCGTAATTGATTCAGAAATCAGAATCTCCTACACAAAGCTCAAGACGAGCACTCACACGTCGTCAGAAACCCCCTGATAAGTTTACATAGGAACAATGCAAAATCCTGGAATTCGTTTATAACGAAATTTCGTTACCACGAAGTGATTTCTCCGGTCTCTTGAAGTTCGCTATAACAGGATTCGACTGTATTATATGTAAGAAACATCACTGAACTGGAACTACTGCTGTCACCTGTCAAATAAAAAATAGAACTGTTGTGATTCTTGGATTGTGAAATTGAGATGACCGGTTTTTGGTTAATGCACCGCATAGAAAAAGTCAATATACAGTCGAATTTCGTTTTAAAAGAATACCGTTATAGCAAATATCTCGTTTCAACGAGCACTTTTCTAATCCTCCAGATAAGTTCACATAAGAACAATGCAAAAACCTGGAATTCCAATTTCGTTATAACGAAGTGATTTCTTCGGTCTCTTGGAGTTCGTTATAACGGGAATCGACTGTAGTATGATATTGACAAATATTTTTTGACCAATAATATCAGTTGAATTGTCAAGTTTTCTTAAAACTTTTAACAATTGTTGTTTATGAGTGGTAAACTAACGTTAGTAACTACGTGTATCAATAATGCGTGTTAATAAATGCCAGGAGCTTGGATAATAAGAAAGATTTTTTAGAAACTATGATAGTTGTGGAGGGTTTGGATCTTATAGCCATTACAGAATCTTGGGCAAACGATGGGGATGAATCTTTCTTACACATCTCGGGATACGATACTTTTTTGAGAAATAGATCTGATAGGAAAAGGGACGGAGTGTTGATATACGTGAAATCCTGTTTGAAGGCTAGAGAGTGTAACGTGCAGAGAAGTGATATTGAAACCATATGGGTTGAGCTGGAGAACAAAAGGCGTCATAAACTTATTGTTGGGGTTTGTTACAATCCACCGAATAGGGATCCAAACTTCATCGCCAAATTGCATGATGAAATTTCCTACATGTGTAAGCGTAAGAGGGTTCTCATACTAGGGGATTTCAATTACCCAGGTATTGATTGGGAGAACCTTTCATCTAGAGATCAGTATGAAAGAGACTTTCTTAAGTTAGTGCTCGGAAATTTTTTTGTATCAGCATGTATCAGAAGCCACTAGGGGTACTGCTATTTTGGATTTAGTTCTTACTAGTTCTGAGGATCTAGTTGAACATGTTTCGGTGGGTGAAGAGTTTTCTTCTAGGGATCATCGTATAGTCAGATGTCACTGTAACTTTTCCTTGGGTAAGGTTGATAACAAAAGACTGGTTCCTTGTTTTCGGAGAACTAACTATGATGTGTTGAGAGGTAGGCTAGCGGAAGTTTCCAAAGACCGGTTGGAATCAGTAGGGATGGTAAGTCAATGGGTAGAATTTAGTACGAAGCTGTCCTCTGTTTTGCACGACGTCATACCCTATGTTCGAAAAAAGCGTGTTTGTACATCACACCCTCTATGGTTCACGGATAGCGTGCGGAACCTTTATCTTGAAAAGAAAAGAGCATTCAGAGAGTATAAAAGTGGACGAGGTGACCTATCATTGTTTACTGATAAAAGAAGACCGTTGAAGAAAGCGATAAGGGATATCAAAAAGGAGAAGTTGAATCTCTAGGTTGGCAGATAACATTGGCTCTGACCCAAAATCATTTTTTCGATACGTCAATAATGGATGTAAGGGGACAGTTGGCCCGCTCTCGATAGGAGGCTCAAAAGTAGAGAGCAATGTAGGCATGTGTAGTGCTTTCAATGACTTTTTCGCGTCGGTTTTTAATGGAGATAATGATATTCGATATACGGGTGTTGCATGGGGTAATAAAACGCTCAACGATATTCAAGTGGAAGACGTGGAGGTCCTAAATCTTCCATTAAATGTATGTGCAAACACCAGGACCAGATGATATCTGTCCCAGGGTCCTCAGGGAATATGCTAATGAATTGTTGGGTCCAGTCGCACAGATATACAGGAGTAGTTTGCTGAGGGTATCGTCCCAAGGGATTGGAAAGTTGCTAATGTTATTCGATATTTAAGAAGGGTAGTAGAGAAGCTGTGTCCAATTATCGTCCAGTGAGTTTGAGGAGCTCCCTCTCGAAAATTTTGGAAATTATCATCAAAAGGCAGTTTGTGAAGTGGATAGACGAGAATAATGTATTGTCGGATAATCAGCATGGGTTCAGGAAGGGGAAGTCATGTGTAACTAACCTCCTTTGCTTCTATGATCACGTGACTAAGGCTTTGGGTAAGAGCAAAAATGTAGATGTTGTTTACCTTGATTTCCAGAAGGCATTCGATCGGGTCCGACATGGTAAACTCTTGAAGCGTTTACACGAGATTGGAATTGGGGGCAACTTGCTGAATTGGATAGAATCGTGGTTAAGAGATAGGTCGCAACGAGTTATGGTGAACGGGGAATTCTCTGGTTGGACAGACATCACAAGTGGAGTTCCTCAAGGAAGTGTCCTTGGCCCCATACTTTTTTCACTTTTTATCGATAAACTCGATCAGGGTATCGATGGGATTACTAGCAAATTCGCAGATGATGTGAAGCTAATGGGCGTAATTGGGAATCAAAACGATAGGGAGTTGCTCCAGACTAACAGGATTGCAGCATGGCAAATGAATGGAGCATGACGCTTAGCGTTGATAAGTGCATGGTCGCTCATTTTGGTTCGAACAATCCACGGTTCTCTTACGAGTTGAATGGTGTCACTATCCCGGATGCAACTAGGGTTACCGATTTGGGAATTCTCATTGACGAGAGGCTTAGGTTTTCTGAACATTGTTCAGCGGTGGTCAAAAAATCGAATAGAATGCTTGGTCTCAATTTCAAAAAGGTCTCTTCGCGTTCTCCTAAAGTCATTCTTCCACTTTTTCGAGGCTTAGTTCGTTCTGGACTGGAGTATGCTGTAAGGTTTTGGAGACCATACCTACAGAGGGACATAGACTTGGTTGAAGGGGTGCAGAGAAGAGCTACGCGTGTCCTTATTGGCACACAGGGCTTGAGTTATGAAGAGAGACTTCATTTTTTGAATATGTTTACATTGGATGTATGCAGGTGACGAGGAGATATGACCAAAGTGTTCAAAATATTTAGTGGGATGGATAGGATGGACCATGAATTATTAGTATACCGTCAATCGGCTGCTATGATGGGGACACCAGTATCGATTGGTGAGGGACAATGCAAGGTTATGGTGTCGCAGGGAATTTTTCTCTAATAGGGTTGTTAATAAATGGAATAGCTTACCCCCGGAGGTAGTAAATTGTAACACAATTGACAAGTTTAAAAAGAAATACGATAAACATGTTGGGGTAAATCGAGAAGCTATCCATTCTTAGAATAAGACAACCATAAGTATTCCTTATGGGCATTGTATAGTATTTTATCATGTGTATATATTGTTTATAATTTTTGTTAATTGCATTTTTAATTGGATTGCTGTATTTTTGAAATATATGACATCCATATTTTTATAGGGGTCTTTTTATCAGCCACCTCGTTGGGAATTTTGCCTGTTGTAGCTTCGTGTTTGTGAGTAAAGAACACCCTCCTTGGGTTTCTGGAATTCTAAACGCATAGACTATAGACTAGTTTTAGTTTAATAATAATTTTGCACACATATTACTCATATTGATTTACCGCACACAAACAACAACTGTTAAAATTTAAAGCAAATTTGGCAATTCAACTAGTATTATTGCTCAAAAAATATTTGTCATTATCATACTATATTGACTTTTTCTATGCAACGCATTTATAAAAACCAATCATTTCAATCGAAGAACCACAACAGTTGTATTTTGTATGTGATAGGTGACAGCACAGTAGTTCCAGTTCAGTGATGTTTCTTACATATAGTTCATATTCAGGATGATTACTCAATTCCCCCCCCCCCTGCCACATTTTATTAGCAAACTGTTTATTCTAGAGGCATACTTCCAATCAGAAAAAGTATCCAAATAATGTATAGAACTCAGATACAATATTCCGAACGACAGGCTTGTGGCTTGGTTTTCTATGCTCATCGAGAGATTGGTGCGCTAACCCCTCGATGGGGGACTCCCTGCGGTAGCAATTTTTTCTGTGGGCATGTCGCCGTTTCTGTTGTGTCCCTGTGTCAGGAAAGTTTTCTGACAAGGACGAACCGGGTATCGAACTCGCGACACCTCTAAACATCCTTTGGTATTTTAGGCGAGTATCTTACCGACCTAGGCTACCGCCCGCCCCCCCCCTGATCTGCTGATTTTTTTTAAAAACAAGTTAAATTTCAAAATAAAGAACAGCTTTGCGAGTATCAGGGAACAAGAAAGTTTCCTTCTTGGCAGCTTTCAGGGTCTCGGAATTTTTAGGGGTAAGGGTTCCGTGGTGTTTCATCACGCCGAATCCCAAAAGGTTGTCGTGGAACACCAGTTGGAAACCCATGATTTAGGGTGATGTGTTGAGAGGGAGGGGCGATTTATTGTTTAAGTTCGCTTAATCGTCCCGTGTTTTATGGGACATATACAATTCCCACCCAAATTTTGACTCTTGAGAGGATCAAGTGGCCCCTTCCGGATACATGCAGGAGCTGAGGCAGCTTCTTCAACTGCGAATGAGGTGGAGGCAAGCACCATCAGCTGCGAATAAAGCCGAGGCAGATATCTCTAACTCCAAATGCAGCTGACATATTGACCTCCCCACGAAGCGCGTGACGTCACTTTCCTTTTTTCTTTTAAACCGAGTGCAACTCAGGTCTATCACCATCTATGGGTGATTTACTACCTAATGAATTGTGCCGGAAGTGTAAATGTGTGTACCGTACCTAACAGTCTGAATGCGTATGTAGTGTTGAGTTCGATTTTTCAATGCTGCCATCTATATTTCAGAAGTGAAGTGAGTGATGTGTTATGATTGAATTACATTTGCGCTGTTTGTAGGTCTGTTGCTCTCTGTGGCGAGACTTTTTAAAGGGTCGCATTCGCGCCTTGAAGTTGGGAACCACAGAAAACCAACTTCAGCCGACTACCACTGCGGTGACAGTGGGGTTCGAACCCGGGACCTTGCGACGGTCCCTATGACCACTTGACCACCACAGCAGTCACGTGACGTCACTGAAGAAAGTCATCTCACAAAGGGTATGAGGTTGATTGCTATATAAAGATTGCTCATGTGCTGGCCTGCTATATCCAATGTCTATAGGTGAGATGACCTCCTTCAGTGACATCACAAGCTTCGTGCGGAGGCCTTTTATAGGTGGTGTTGGGCGGACACATGAGCTGCGAGGCAGACACAATTAAGTTCGTGGAATCGTTCTGTATTTTACGAGACAGATGCATTTTTCTCTCGTTTTTTTTTTGGCTCTTGATAGGGGTGATCTTCCCCATCGCCGTGCGTCTTAACGCATAGGTCCACCTGAAAACGGAAGGGGGCTCTCAAGAGAAGAGGGCCTCACAAAAATGAGATCTGGTTGATATTTACCAGAGTAAACATGTAATCTTGCGTGGCAGGGCCTCAGAAAAATTACTTGGCCCGGGGCCCGGACGGCCCTACCCCATCGACCCTCTCTAGATCCGCGTATGATCCAACGTCATCTGAAACTGTCTTTACGGATGGGCCCGAGGAGACTTATGAATATGAATGAAACAAAATGCCTCGAATTATTAAACCATTTTTATATGTCAAATGTATATACAAATTTTTAATGCATCAACTTTTATGGGGGGTGGCACATATGCTTGTGGCTCCCAGCTAGTTGAGACTCCTGTGATAGGGACGAAACTATCAAAATTCCTAATATAATTCCCCTTTTTTTTTTAAATTCCATACATTGAAATGTAGAAATAAAAATTCCTATATAAGAATTTGAGAATAATAACAAATGGAAAAAGCACCACTCGTAGGTCATGTACACAAAATGGGCGGAGCTCGTAGGTATGTTTTCCCATGATTGACATGACAGACATGCTTGGTCAAAGACACGCAAAAAAAGATTCCTCAGACGGATCCCTTCATCGGATCGGAATCTCCAATCTCCAGCTAATAGCATCGAATTATTCAGGAATTCAAAACAACATTTTTCCCCCCATCTTCCATGTAATAGCTGTTTATGGCCGTAACAACAACAACAACAACAACAATCCCTAAAAAAAAAAAAATCCGCGCGCCATCTATAAACAGAAAAAAGAAAGTCTCTTCTTTATTCACAGCCAATCACGACGACCTTCATCAAAAAGTAATGGCGGCAAAAATATGATGTATTCCGTAGGGTTTCTTCAACCCCTTCAAGAAAAAACAAAAAAAAAAGGCCCGACCGACCACGCGGTCGTCGTCGTAATAATAATCAAGGCCGTGGCGCAACGGTCCGTAGGTCCGGGTGTCTGGCCGCTCGCCGCCGCCACCGCCACAACCCATACAATACTAAGCGAAAACCAGTTTTTTTGGCTCTACCATAAAAATACTCTCGTAAAAAAAAAACTACTCCGTACTACGCATTTAACATAGTTCCCGCTCTTTTCTTGTGATGCTAGGCAGCAGCAGCTATGCCTAAGCTAAGGGTGTTATTGAACTCTCTTATATATACGGCCTACCGACCAATGGCTCTCTCTCTCTCTCTCAGTGAAATAAAAAAGAAAGACCGCCATTTGATATAATGGAGCCAAAAATATTTTTCTTTCCACCATTCTCTACCATCACCACCGCCATCACCGATAGTAGCCTTAAAAGTCCGCTAGATGGCTAGATTCGACTGGAAAAAAAAAAAGGCTAGTAGCGTGGGAAATAGGGCTTGTCCACTTACGTTGGCGGACGAATTATATACGAAAATGTTTTGTTGTTTGTTGTTGTTATGCGAAAGTGGTCATGTTCATACCGGTTGGTCATTCAGTAACAACAACAAAAAAGTCTCTTTAAGGCTATTTTTTTTTCAATAGCCCGTTAATATGGTTTTTTTGTGAGGTTATGAGGTAAAAAGATTTTGATTCTAGAAATATTCCCACGCTGTTATATACAGTCAAATAATATCATTATATCCCATTTTTGCCACCAATAAAATTAAGTTTCCCGTATCCATTATAATGATTGAATTTTTCTGATGCTTCCCAAAGAGAGCGCTGTGTTTTGGAGCGACTTTCTAGGACCTGAAGACTCTTATGCTTTTATCAAGTTATGTAGAACACGACACATTGAGTTTAGGAGAACCCTGGGCAACAGAGCCGGCTTTAAGGGTGTGCGACAGGTGCGGTCGCAACGGGCCCCGCACTTACGGACTAATTATTGGATGCTCTCACTAGTTCTTAACTTATTTCTTGAATTAATTCTGAGTTTTCATCAATTCTGTAATTATTTCTTTCACCGATATTCTGGCAATTATTTCGATCTTTCATTGGTTCTGAATTTTCATTAATTCTAAAATTTTTTCTTCTGTGAATTCTCAATTTTCTTCCCCCGTTAATTCTGAATTTTGATCAGTTCTAGAATTTTTCCTTTCATTAGTTATAAATTTTCATCAACCCTGGAAATATTTCTTTCTTAAATTCTGAATTTTCATTGGTAATGGGGAATTAGTATTATTATTTTCATTATTTTTAATATCCATCGATGCTGAACTTTTCATTGGTTTCAAGAGTTTGTGTTTCTCTCATTAGTTAGAAATTTTCTTCAGTTGTGAATTTTCCTCTATTCAAAGTCTTCATAAATGTGTATTTTATGGGGGGGGGGGGGAAATGTATGTTACATATTCATTGTTTAAAATTTTTGCATGGATATTTCTTAGCATTCCTATATATTCAGAAATGATGGATGTCAATCCCTCTTCACCCCACGAAATATATAAAATCCGGGCAAAGGAAGGGAGGGTCCTAAACATTTTTTGGTGCTCCGAAATTGTGGAAAACCAAACTGGCCCAACTTATTTTCGCACTGTGTATTGTAAGTAGCTGCTCAGCTGAGTTGAGACATTCTTTAGGTTGATACATTTTTTATATTATTTTGCGAAAATAAATATGTTATTCGGACTTTTTCATTTTGAATAATCTCTCACGATCCCCCTTATACATTAACGTGACCCTCGCTTTGGGAACCGCTGCCTTAACGGGTGTTAATGTGTGTGTGTTTGGGGGGGGGGAGATCAAATAAACACACCCTGATAAAAGATGGAAAAAAGAAAAACTTCGGGAACCCCCTGAAAATGAGAACAAAGGAGAGAAATTTCGACAACTAAACCAATGACATCAAAAATGAAGGCGTTGGTAACCCCATGACAGGAGTTTTTAACCTATGGGTCGCGACGGGTCGTGGAGGATTCCACATGGGATCGTTGAAATCCATTTGCAGCCACGGATTCTTGAGCTATGTGTCACAACCCAAACTTGATTCGCACGGGCTTCTGTGTGTCGTACGAATCCACTTACAGCCAGAAGTTCTTTAACTATGCGAATTCGATTCGCAGGGTTTCTGAGATGGATCGTACAAATCCACTTGAAGTCAGGAATTCTTGAGCCCATGTGTTACGACCCAATCTTGATTCGCAGGGCTTCTGGGATGAGTCGTAAAACTCCATTCACGGTCCTGTTAAAAATCCATTTATTGAGTCGCTGGTTTCACTAGTTTCGAAAAACAAAGTCCCATGGGTTGCGAAGCTGATTTTGTTGTTCATTTCGGGTCGCGGCTAGAAAAGGTTAAGAGCCCCTGCCCTAAGTTGAACAAACATTGATATATTCCGATTATCCGTTATAAAATGATAGGATATTGCCTCTTTGATGACAGACAACCAGGGCCATGTCAAAGAAGACAACAGGTCAAAATGAAGACCAAAATGAATATAAGAAATATTTTTGAAAAAGGTTTTTTTCCATAATTCAGTTATACGACAGAATTCCGATACTGACGATAAATTGTGTTTTTACGAGTTTATTTTTACAAACTTCCGATGATATAATCGATAAAAAATAATGAAATTCTATGGTTTTGTTCCGGAGAAAACGCACATAAGTGGGAAATGGCGATAATCGATTATGAAGTTTCGACTCAACATAGTGTTCCTCAATATCGGGTTAAACAAACAAAAAGCAATAATAGCCTGGAGCTGATACCGCTATTTTGTTTTCTTTCATCAATTCCCTTCAGGAATTACTTCTCTCACTAATTCTGAATTTTCATCAAGTTTTCGGAAGGATATGGTTTATTTTTTTAATATCTATTTTGTAGGAACGAAGGGTCCGTTCAAGTATTACGTTAGCAAATATTTGGCCATTTCTGACCCCCCCCCCCTTCCCCTGTCAACACAAAAGTGAGCAAAACTCTGATTCACCTGTTAAAATTTCGAAAGAAAATACATTTATATGTTATTACAATCAAGTTCTGTTAGTTTTAATGATGCTATTTGATGGGTAAGAACTCAAAATTTCTTTTCAAGAAATTCATTACGACTCACCCTCTAAGCCAAGTATGGTAAATACTTGGCCCGTGGACCAAATATGGCCTGCCCCCTCAAACCTAATTTTTTAAAAATGAACTGAGCGGCACATTTACAGATCACTTAAGTGACCCGCGACGCAGTTCCCGAACATTTAAGGGATCCGTGGCACATTTAGAGATTCCCTTAAGTGACACATGTGGCACAATTTTAGAGCTCTTAAGCGGCCCCCAGTGCAACTCCACATCACTCAAGTTAACCGCGGCACATTCCCAGATTTCTTGAGTGATGCATGGCACAGTTCCAGAACACTTAAGTGGCCCGGATACATTTCCAGATCACTTAGATCAGGTGTTAGTTCAGGTGCCCACAAACTAGCGAAAGGTTTCTCTCATTTTTGGTGCACTGAGTAAGAATATGCCATTAAGAATATTTCATATTTTAATAAAGGGTGATTGATGACGTAAGCATCATCCAAACCCCCCTTCCCCCCTGCCATCAAAAGTCAGCAAATCGGAACTCCCCCCCCCCCCAATGTTGGCGTAATACTTGAATGACCCCAAATAGGCAGCGATGTATTGACAGGAGGGCTTAGGCGGCAAGTTCAGAGGGGCAGCAAATTGGACGAATGATTGACCAAGAAAATTGGTAGAATGGGAGAAAGGCGGTGAGAAATCTGTATAACCCTCAATAAATTCGTCCCTGACCAAACAGCAAGGAACTAGGTTAGTGAGTGACCAAGACAATTTGTAAGCACGTGAGTGAGCAAAAGAGTGACTTAGAGCGTGAACAAGCGTGTGAATCACCTGACGAGTGGCCTACAGAGCGGGGGACCGGGTCAGTGAGTGACCTAGAGTGTGTGATACAAGCATGTGAGTGAGTGACTGAAAGAGTGAATTTAGTACCTGTTCGGAAGGGGGGCAAGTGGCCCAATGCCCCTCTGCAAATAAGTAGAGCATAATAAGAGGTTCTCACCCAGTGTTCCACAGAATTTTGCGTAGGTACCTTTTTCTTCTTTCATGTGCATCTTCAACTCCAGCAAATCGCTACTGAAACGAAGTGCCAAGTGTTTAGAAAAGGGGTTCTTAACCTTTTTTCAGCCGCGACCCAAAATCAACAACAAAATTAGAGAGATTTGCGACACATGGGACTGTTTTTTCTTCGAAATTAGTGAAACCGGTGGCACAATAAGTGCATCTATAGCAGCACTGTAAGTGAATTCGTACGGCTCCTCTAGGAAGCCCCTGCAAATCTAGTTTGGGTCGAGACTGATAGCTCAAGAATCCCTGGGTATAAGTGGATTTGTACGACCCTTATCGGAAGCCCCTGCAAGTCAAGTTTGAGTCAGGACCCATATCTCAAATGCCCTTTGCTGTTAAAAGATTTCAACGACCCATCTTCAAAGCCCCCAGCGACCCAAGTTTGGGCCACGACTTATAATTTGAGAACACCTGGTTCATTAGATGAGTGTGTAAATTGTTATGAAGTAAAGAACAATGAATTTATTTTTTAACATAAGTCTGCGGATAATACTAGATATAAGAAATCCAGCAGACCCACATTTATGTCAATAAATCTTGGATGGGGGGTCTTCAACCTTTTGAAATCATAAGCACCGCTTGTGACTAGCATCAGGGAAAGAGCACCCGGCCACGGCAACTCTGACGTGTGCTTGATAACTTTAAGAAGAGATAGTTTAATTGAACAGCTGAAATCTCTCAGGTAGTAGCATTGTGTGCTTCGGTGAGCAACGCAGGATGACGGTTTCAGATTTTGGGTGCCACTGTGCCCATCAAGGAAACGGGCCAAACTTTGAATCGGAGCCCAAAATCTACTGCAAACATTTGAGAGACGCGACCACGACATACATGTTCAACCCATGGCCCTCAAAGTGATCTGATATGGCCTGTAACGTAAAACTTTATTTTTTAAAAACGAACCAAGTGGCACATTTCCAGATCACTTGAGAAACCCGCGGCACATTCACGGATGACAGCGACCAGCGACAAAGTACTAGAACACTTGAGCGGTCCACGGTGCGGTATCACATCACTCAAGTTACCCGTGGCACGTTGCCAGAGCACTCAAGCGGCCCACGATACATTTGCACATGACTTGAGTTGCCCGCGTCACATTCTAAGATCACTTAAGTGATATGTGGCATATTTAAAGATCACTTCAGTGACTCATATCATAAATCCAGAGCTTTAGAACGGTCCGCAGCACATTTCTAGAGCATTGTAGCTGCCCGCAGAACATTTAAGGACAGCTTAAGTGGCCGGCGACACGTTTTCACACCAACGAAGTTGCCTAGGGCCAAGTGATTTCTCTGAGGCTATACATAGCTGGTAAATTCCAGAAAATTTCAAACAGATCTCATTTGTGTGGGAGCTCCTGTTCTCTTGACCATCCTCAACCGTGTTCCGGGTGGTTCCATGTGTTAAGACGGCACTGAGTGGGCCGCCCTTTCGTAAAGGTTGAGCACACTTGCCCCACGACTGGATTAAAGATGCTCATCTCGTCATTGAATGTTTCCTGTTTAAATTTTTGTTGCCATTAAAATTTTGGGGACTGGGCAAATGCCCCCTCGGGGGTGTCGGCTTGCTGGTGCTTCACCGGTGAGAGCCCTGGCCCTCCCCGGCACGACCCCAGAAGGGACAGAGCCCGGGTCGTGTCTAGTTTGACGGGCAAATACCTCCCGATAACGCAGAAATCAGGTCCAGTTTTGAAAACTTAATAGCTAAGAAAGTGAACAGAGAGTCGGTAAAGGTATTTAACAATAAAAATGTTTTCGAAAAGAATCAATCGATACTTGATTCACATGAGTACATGCGTCCATACTTAGGTGCCAAGCTAGCCACCGCGCCGTGGTGCAAAATATGCATTCATGACCAAACCTTAGTCTTTGTCGTTGGACGCAGACCATTTTTCATTTTTGTGAGTTGTATTGGAGATCGGTTGAATGTTCTATGGACCATTCATTTCTTGAAGGGTAGCCTTCTCGTACCCTTTTAGGCAGCAGGGCCGCCATAAGAATATCATGGGCCCTCGGGCAAAATGATTTTTCTGAGGCCGTACGTACCAAATTCCCAAAAATTTCAACAAGATCTCATTTTTGTGGGGTGCCCCCTCCTTCTCTTGAGGGCCCCCGGGTTTGCCCGGGTGGATCCATGCGTGAAGATGGTACTGGTAGGCAGAGCCACCCTTGGGGGTGTGCGCGACAGTTGCGGTCACACCGCGCCGAGCTCCGGGGTTTGGAGTGGTGATGATGGTTTTCAAAGTCTGAATTTTCATCATTCTGGGAGTTTTTCTTTTTTGAATTTTGAATTTCCATTATTCTGGATTTTTTCTTTTCCCAATTATAAATTTTTATCAATTCTGGGTACATCTGAATCTCTGATATACCCAGTATCAATATCAATATCTGAATTTTCATCAATTCTAAAATTTTGTTTTCTTTCATCAATTTTCTAGGGTTTTTTGTTTTTAATTCTGAATTCTCAACAATTTTGGGATTTTTTCTTTCAATTCATTATCTCTTTTTAATTATTTCTCTCATTAAGTCTGAATTTTCATCAATTTCGTGATTTTTTTCATTTCGTTTATTAATTATGAATTTTCATAAGTACTAGAATTATATCTTTCCAGTGTTTCTCATTTTTAATTCATCAATTATAAATTATCATTAGTTCTCAGATCTCATTATGCCTTAATTTTAAGTAGTTTTGAAATTTCTTTTATCGGTTCAAATTTTTCATTAATTTTTTTCTGTTAATTCACATTTGTGTCAATATTTTTTTTAAATAGATATTTTTCAGCATTACTATATATTCTGCGATAATACATGAATCTTTAGATGCCCGATTTCTATCCCAACAAAATATGTAAAATCGGGCCCAAGGAGCCACGAAACTATAGTCGAGCCCCGTTGTAGCCCTCCTGATGCAGCGCCAACAACGCTTAGCGACAAAATTTTTTAACTGAACAAATCTTTCATGTATGGGGGGATTGCAGGCGTTAATTTGTAATTCGATATAACGCCAAACTTCTTATAGCGCCGGAAATCCGCCAGTCAAATTGCGGCGTTACATCGGGGGTTCGACGGTATTTACGCACAGTGACCGCGTCCCAGAAGGGCTCGTAGGTGCCGAAGACTTTTTCCAAACACCTTGGAAATTCTTTCAAACAAAACAGAGATAATTGGATGTTTCATGCTCAATTTAATGCATACACTATTAGTCGTTCCTCATCAAATGCTGACAACAAACTCTTTGATTTCGGCCGCATAATTTGACTGGAACACCCTCCCATGGCGCAAAAATTTTCAAGACAGGTTAATGGTCCGATGATCGCGTTGTTTCATCACAAGCATGTTAATAAGACTGAAGTGGCGATCGTATATTCAAAGAGAAGCCGAGTCCTTCAACCCGAACCCGTTAGAAGCATATAAAAGAAAAGATGCCAAAAACTGCGGCATCCTTGAGACATTTTTTTTTCCCCCTTGTGCTTACCCCATTATTATTCTTTTTTTTTCCTTTTAATTCTGTCTTATTCGAGGCACTTGTTGCTCTCCAAACCGTTGCGAAGTCTGAATAAATCGACAAGGACAACCAACGGTTCCCCTCGATCAATTGAATGGTTCCAAGAGAACTCGGACGAATGACAAAAGGCCACGTGCTGAAATCATCGACGGCCAATGGCTCAAAAGACCTCCCAAACAGGACGGACCAAAGTCTTGTCTGGGTCTGTCCGACAGAATTATCTGGAGATGGATCGTTAATGTGCGTGAGTGAGGCTAAGAGATGTCCCTCAGTTAAGATTATGTACATGAATATAAGATAGATAAAATAGATGCAACATGACGCATTCGTGCATCGCGGACGGGCCGTCTTTTCCTACTTGTCCCTTGTTTTTATGTGGCTATTATCCGCTCCATTGTATAAAGGCCAATTTTTATTTTTATTTGGAAGTGTCCCGTCAACAAGACCTCCATTCAGACAGATTACGCCGTCCGTCGGCCGATTCCCCGAATCACGCCATCGTGACTGTTTGAATGGTTCATTAACATATTATTCCGATAGAATATGTCCGTGGATAAGATAGTTAGCCGGCTGTGAATGGTCGTGATATTTTTCCATGAATGGCCTTTGCCTCAATGTCTTCTTGAGCGACGCTTAAATCACAATATTTCGGAATCTTCGTGGAATCAATCTACAATAATACGCCGTTTTTTGAATGCGGTATTCAAAAAAGCCTTCACGTGAATCTGGAAGATGCTTATTTGGTGTTCTTTATTTCGAGGCAGTCATCTTCAACCTACTCGCAGCACCCACGAGTGCTCAATGCTTATGCCCGTTTTTTTTCTACTATCTTCGATCGACTCTTCAATTAAACATCTCATTCAAGTTGCTGATTTGACTTTAAGCATGAGTTGCTATATCAGACCCTGGTGCCACTAAACCAACTGGTGTGCACCCAACTGCCTGGTTTCTAATGCATTTTTGAGCATCAAAAATTTAAAACATTTTGAAAATTCCAAAAAAATGAATGTTCGGGTTTTAAAAATGTCATTCTTTTGGTGATGGTCACGTGGACCAGGGATTTTCAACCTTTCAGATATTGCGGGGCAAAATAAAAAATATTCATTAAGCCCGAGAGAGAGGGCCATTAAATCATTAGACGTGTAAACAATATAACGACAAGTCATTATTACATGATGGCATCTTAACAGGTGGGTTAACGAGCCCGGGGCTCCAAGTCAAACAGAGGGCCCTGTATTATTTGAGAATTTTATTTTCAAATTACAAATTGTGAGTTAATTTTTTGTATTAATTATTGAATATATATATTTATATGAATTTAAATGTGTGATTATTTATCATATTGTGTGGTTATTGAACGCGCCCATAATCATTAGTGTTCGTACAGTGTAAACGCGTTTCATGTTTTAATATTTAGATTTCATTCCGCTTGTTTAATTATACTGAATATATTTTTTTTTACTGAATTTCTGTTCTCTTGAACATCCCTATTATTTAACTGCATCTATGAATCAATCTGTCTTGGATTTCCGTATCAGGTTTTTATGTATTTTGCCGTATCGTGTGTTAATCAACATTCCGTTTGTTTATGTATTTTATTTTATTTCTCTTCTCTTGCCCATCTATATAATTGGGCAATGCTTTACCTGTTGTCGATGTGTAAATAAATGAATTTCATTAACTCTGAAAATATTTCTTTCATTAATTTTTGAAATATTTTTCATTAATTCTGGAAATATTTTTCTTTAATTATGAATTTTTATGAAATGCGAAATATTTTTTCTACTATAAATCTGAGATCATTTCTTTCAGTGATTATGAAAGTATGTATTTCTCAATTATTCTAAAATTATTTCTCATTAGTTCTGAATTTCTTTCATTAATTCTGAATTTCTTTCGTTAGTTCCGAAATGTTTTCTAGAAAAGGATATTTGAAATCACTTCTTTAACTTCTAATTTTCAGCATTTTTTGTAAATTCTGCGACTATGTTAGTCTTATTCGTCGGCGGGCCACCGCTTTGAGGGCCACATGTGGCCCGCAGGCCATGCGTTCCAGATTCCAAGGTAGGAACTGAATGTCCGCATTTATTGAAACTACAGTACTGTTTAAAGACTGAAGATATTGCTCGAAAATTTAGTTTTTAAATCATTGCTTGGAGATTCAATCTGCTGAAAACATTGTTTGGAGATTCAATTTGATGAAAAGATTTTTTGGAAATTCAATTTACTAAAAGTATGGTTTGAAAATTGGAGGCATTGTTTGTTTGAAGACTCGATTAACTGAAAGTACGGTTGCAAGACTCAATTTACTGAAAGCAGTTTGAAGGGGTGAATTACTGAAAGCAAATTTTTGAAGAACAAATTTATTAAAAACATTGTTTAAAGAACCAGTTAACTGAATGTACCGTTCGAAGAGTCAATTTATTAAAAGTAATGTTCAAAAACACAATTCCCTGAGAGCATTGTTGGGAGCAGGGCCACAACTGAGATAGGACAAGAGGGTCTGGTGACCGGGTGCTGGATCTAATCTTTTTCCCAAGACCATCAAGACCATAGGTGCCGGAACCTAGGGTCTGAGGTCATTTGAGCCTTCCTAAATAAATTTTGTGGAAGGACTGAGGCCCCCCCCCCATAATAATTTCTGAAAAAAAACAATGTATTGCACCCTCCCTCCCTCTCCTGCGTTCGCGTTCCATATATACGGGACAACCTACAACTTTCAGCCCCTCCCCCAATGTATTCTTCATGCCGGCAGCAAGACCAACTTCGCGACCCATGGGACTTTGTTTTTCAAGCCAGTGACGCAATAAGTGTATTTATAACAGGACTGTATAAGTGGATTCAAACGACCCATCTCGGAAGCCCCCTGCAGATCAAGTGCGGGTCGTGACCCTTAACTATAGAAACCCTGACCGTCAGTGTATCTGAATGACCCATCTCGGAAGCCCCTGCGGCTCATTTCAATGACTTTCTATGGCTATCCTTTTTGCTTGGCTTCCATCCTTGACACCCCTTAGAAAATTCCACTGCCTCAAGCAAACCTTACACCCATCCTCCTTCCCCCATCCCGGTTGAGTACCACTGCGTCAGAGGTGCTATAAACTGCATATTGAATTTGTAAACAGCGAGTTTTCTGATGTAACCGGAACAACATGAAGACGATAGAAATTTATCTCGAAACAGATAAAACGCGACAAGATATTGGACATCTACATTCAATGACGTCACTGACCCCTCCCAGAGGAATTCGGCGAAAAATTCCGCGTTTGAAAAATTTCTGCCCAGCCGCACCATCCATCAACCGAAAAAAAACTCTGGCTCTTCAGAAGAACAAAATAATGCACTCGAATACAATAACATACGCAATTTTTCAAAATTGCAAAATAAAAAGGTAAGAAGAAACTACCGAATGGCATGCGATGTGTTTTTGTTTCGTTATTTCCTTATAGAAGCGTTGCATTCTGTCCTCATTCTGAAACCCCCCTCCCCCCACACACACACACACACTTTCTGAAGAACGACAGAGAACAAGAGGGTGGAACATTCTGGAACCGTTATATTATTCATTTATTCAGACTCTTTCTTCGATTGTATTCTGAAATATATAAGAAAAGGTTTTTTTTTTTTTTTTAACATGCACTGTTTTCTCTTCTCATTCTACCTAATTTATTTGTGACAGTGACATCACGTGTTTAAGGAGCGTGCCGCCATTCGTTAGAGCGACACCGCAGTTGTATACTACGGTGTGTATAAGACACAAACATGCATTATATTAGCATATGCACTTTTTCTTTGCAAGCCGTTTGACCTTGCAACCCGCGACGCGTGTGCGTAATGTGGTCAACGGAGCGTTGCGCCAAAAAAAAAAAGCCGAACTCACCATTCGTGGTGTGCGTATGTGTCGCTCACTAGAGTGATTCCATTACGGCCACCACCAACATGATGGACGACGACGAGAAGGAAGGGTCACGCATTCCTTTCGAACCCGGTTGGCATTGAAAAGGTGGTTAGTAACGTGACCTCTATTGCGATGTGTGCAAGTCGTTGCCTTTTTCCCACGCCCACTACGTTTTTCATCTTTATTTGCTTATACTCTTAATGATGAATGCCAACAGAGTCTCGGTCTCGACTCTTCCATAATGATCTGATTAAGGAATTTCTTCACTTAAGGGGTCACGAAGTTATTCTATCGGAGCCAGAGAGGTTTGGCCTCACCTGGACAAAGCCAACTTTTTTGGCAGTCAGTCGAATTATATATTTTCTTGCAATAATCGAGTTTTGATATGTGATGCGACGTGGGAACTACTTACCTGGGAGAGAGAGAGAATAGTCTCTTCCCTTTTATGCATAGTGAAGGAAAATTTATCAAGGTCCAGAAATTTTCATTCAATCCCAAGGCCTAATTTTGACTTTGTGACGGATGTCTTCTTGAATAAAGTCAAAGATGTTTCTGGTTGTCATTATTATAGATAAATTTAAGCAACGGGTTATATTGCTTTAATCTGTGGCCCTCACTTTTGAGATTCTGGTCAATGCCCCACTTGCCCATGCGAAAATAAAACTCGGTTAATGTCCTCTAATTCCCTTAGCAACGGCCCCTCCACAAGTCAGGGTTCTTAACAAGGGGTTGAAAGACTCCTTGGAGGTATTTGAAGAGATTTCAGTGTATTAGGTGGTGAGTATTATTCAGTAAAGGAGTCCGCGGCCTTCATCTTATCGGTGCAGAGGGCCCCTGGAACAAAAATGTGATTAAGAATTGCTTCTCTAAGTGGAGCCTGTCCCCCTCCCTCCTACCACCCTGGAATAGGTACCGAAACCTGAGGTGAGGCTATTTGATTTCCCCAACAATAAATTTTGTAAGGGGGGCTGAGCTCCTTTCCTCCCCAGTAATTAATGAATATACAATTCAATGCAACACTCCTCCTTCTCTGAGCATGGGCTTGAGTCCCGTATGTACAGGACGACCTACAACTCTCACCCCCCCCCCCCCAATGTTTTCATCATGTTGGAGCCTCAGCTCCCTGGTCTTTGGCGTTTGTCCCATATTGGTATCCTGATAAATTCGCAATGTAAAAAAAAATAAATAAATGAAAAATAAAGTCCATCTCCGGACCCTCGATGCAGGATCGACCTTTGGCCGGGCACACAAAAGGCCTGAGGCCACATAAAGTTTCTTCCCGAGAAATTTGGAGTTACCACTTTTCAAAAAGCCATTAAATCGACAGAAATTGGTTAAAATACTATAAAAAGTATTTCGATATTTTAATTTTTCACAGAAATATTAAATCATTTTTTTTGTAATTTTTGGTCGGTTGGGGGGGGGGGCACGCAAGCTTCCTATGACCCCCCCTCCCCCAGCGTACACCTCTGCCTAGATGTACCAGCTTAACAATTTACATACAATACTTTCATTCGAAATACATAGTGCTAGTTCTCATCATGACGTGGGGGGGGGGGGGTGTCGCTGAGCTGTACATTAACCGGGCGCATCAAGTCCCGTTACTCACAGGTTCAGACCCTGGGAAAACAGAAGTTTTCGAGCTCTGTTCAGCACTTTTTTTTGGGAATTTTTTCGGATTATTGTCATGCAACAATTCTGTATAAATACTCTCAAAATAAATTCTGTGACATGCTGCGGCATTTTACAATTGACCACAATTTCGCAAACATTTTAGAATTCAACTCGAAGACATGTCTAATTGTCCAACTCGAAGTCCATGAATAATTTTTAGGCCTTGGGCATGTCATAATTAGCCCTTGCGAGAAAAGGGCAGAGGGGCTTATATGCGTTGAGACGGAATCGGAATAGACGTCTGCCCACCTTCCCATTATAGTTCACCATTTCACCTTAGAAAAGTTGTTCATGAAGAGACAATAAGAGAGCATAATGATGAAAGATCATGATTACGGTAATTATTTGTATAATAAATCGTAAAAAAGCAGATATTATTCAACCTCACTAAAAGAGATAATAAAGAGATTATCTTAAAAACTTAACAATTTATTGAATGAATATTGCTGTATCTTCTCCTTCCCACGCTACTACCTCTTTAAAAAAGTAATAAAAAACAAGAAGTTTCTTACACAAATAAAAAGAGCAAACTAAACTGGCAATGGCCGCCGCTTCCACACCACTTACTAAGATAGATAATAACCTGGTTTTCGTTTTGTTTGTTTGCGTTTAATGACCTAATGTTGGACCGCAAACAACAACAAACGCAGACAAACAAACAAACTAAAAAAACAAACTTCTTCTCCGTACACCCCACCGAAAAAACAAATGTAATCGGAGCCCCTTTTCCTCGGGATTTCTTTCTGATGGGAACTTTTTAAGAAGTCCCTTTTCTACGTTTTTTTTTGGTTGGAAAAATGTTTCGCTTGAATCGTATTCCGTGCAGAAGCCATTGGAGGTCTGTGTCTGGTCTTTTGAGACATGACGAGGAGGAATAACATGATGATGATGAAAGGCAGAAAGAAAAAAAGAGAGAGAAAGAATCAGCCCTCGTTATGTAAAAAAGATAAAAAAACAACAAAATAGTAATAAGAAGAAAGGGGTTAAGAGCGTTCAACTCGTCCTTGGAGTAAAATAAGTAAAAAAAGAGACACACACGAGATGAGACGACGACGTACTAGTTGCAAAGGAAAAAAAGAACAAAAAATGGCGCGAAAAAAGACATCCACGTGAGTTTTTCGCGGTAAAAACGCCGACCTGGTGGACGGTGTGAATGCACCTTTTGGAGGACGGTGCAATGCTTGGATGCGTATGCATCCACGGCGTCGACTTACATACTACGGACCACCACCACCGTCAATCGACATGGGCTATCTTCTTCTACCTGTGGATGGTGAGTGAGTGAGAATCAAGCATGAAGGGTTGGTTACTTTCTCTCTGTCTCACAACACTACACTACACTACACCCCCCCCCCCACTCTCGTCAATCTTGAAGATGATGATGCAAAAACTCTAGACAAAAGAACTTAATCTTGTCTCGCTTTAATGGACGGGCATGTTCCGACATGTTATCCCTTGATCGAGAACGTTTTTATGCGATTTTATGTACTAGTGGAAGGTGGAATCGCCCTCGCAGATGGCTATCGTGGGATCATTTCCAGCTAAATTTTTTTTTTTTTCTGTGTGTGTGTGTGGAGGTTTAAGAGGAATTCAGTGAATTGTGTGTGTGTGTGGTCAGTCGATGATTCAACATCTGTTGGTGTGGTTATTGAGGTTCCTCTTCGACATTAGCCAGCTGACAGACTAAAAACTATCAGGATGACCCTGAATGTCTTTTCAACCGTGGTTTGATCCGAAAAACAGACAGCTTTACGCATCCAAAATTACTAGACACTCGTGCCTGATTTTGCCATCAATCGCGAGTTATTGATCGACATCAGTACCCTACTTAGACTTGAAGAGGACACCGACTTCAAAGTGTCATATCTTTTCTAATGAAGAAGGCTTTCTTCCGATTTTTCCGGTGCAAACTAAGGGGGTTATAGCAGTGGTTCTCAAACTTTAGTCGCACACACATCTCCCTTACTCAATATCATGGCTCATCTGCGGCTCCGTAGTAGATATTTTTTCTACATAATTCAAAAATTCCGAATTTATAGCATATATGGAATTCAAGGAAACTGTTATTTTCCGGATATTATGCTGAGAGGTGAACTCGGAAAGAAAAGTCATCACGTCTCCGCCGGGACTCGAACCCAGGCCCTCTTGCATACCGGGCATATATGGAATGTAAACCTGTCAATCAAATCCGAGGGTCGATTGCACTGGACTCCCCTCTTATCAGATGGATTAGTTGCACGGAAGGGGGGATAGATAAGATTCACTGAACCTAATCTTATCCCATTATCTTGTATACAGTAGTTGGTGTTTGAACTAGTATGTTTTAGTCAATACTAGTTAGTGATAGCTTTCTCGCGTAGTCATTTTCTCAAGTGTCCTTTGTATTAGGCTTTACCTTCGTTTGAAAAATGAAATTTATGTACAGTGAAAAAGGACATAAACAAGTTGTGTACGAAAATTGTAAATTTTATAAAGAGTATGAAACTCAAGATAGCAGCAGGTGAAGAGGCGTTAAATGCACTTGAATGCAAAGATATATTTGGTGGAAATTCAACGGTAATTTTGAAATTGGATTTATACACCACAATCACGAGCCTAAGAAGAATTCGAATAAGCAAATCATATTTCTAGCGGCGCGAAACGAAATCTGTTAGCGATTTCAGTGAGCGACCCCAAAAGTTAACGAGGAAAGAAATTAGTGGTGAGCTCTCAAGTTATGCAGAAAAAATAAACGTGAAAGACATGCAATATGTCAGAAAAAAAAAATACAAGTAGACACAAGCTTTAGTGCACCTCATTCCAATATCTATGCATTTATAGAAGTTATCAAACAATTCTACGAATGCATTAAAAAACAGTGGTCAACCCTGAGAAATTAGGTTAAACGATAAGGAAATAGAATGTAAAATAAATAAGACGAGGTAATTTCGTCCCAACATAAGACAAGGAAATTTAATTCCACAAAATTTGTTAAACACGCCAGTGACTATACGCCACTTCCAGTCTTAGGGCCTGGGTAAAGTTTAAAAAGAAAATAATGCGGAGAGGGTAAAAAAAAGGTTATCTATCAACTATCAGTAACAGCAGGAAAGTGGGGGGGGGGGGGGTCCAGTGCAATTCGGACATAGATAACAAGAGGTAGAGCAGTGAAATTCGATAACCACGCCTACCTTCCAGTGCAACTGACCCATCTCCTTCTGAAACTATTTCTTTCATTTATTCGGGTTTTTCATCACTTATAAAAAGAGCCGCTTTAAAGCCTGAATCGGCACACAAATCAGTATTTCCAGGTTTCTGAGATGCCCCTATGTGGTGACGCCCCCTAGCCGCTACGCACACTTTGAGAAACACTGGAGTGTATGTAGGAAGAGCCGCCCTTAGGGGTGAGCGTGCGACAGGTGCGGTCGCCCCGTGCTCCGCTCTTACGGTAATAATAATTTCTTTCATAAATTCTAGGTTTTCATCAATTCTGAATTTTCATATGAAAGAAATAATTCTGGGGAATTCTTTCGAAAATTCCGAATTAATAGCATATCTGGGGGGAATTGTTTTTTTAAAATAAATTCAGAATTTTAATCCATTCTGAAAACTATTTCTCTCATTTACTCTACTTTTTCATGATTTTATCTCATTTCTGAATTTTCTCTCTCACAGAAGGAAAAAAACCGGGACTAAGGAGTCCCGCTATTATTTTTGCACTGGGCTCCGAGTGTGGTAAGGGCGGTCTTGGGTATAGGGGAAAAGTAGATTTTACGAAACAGCTGGGCCCTTCAATTCTAAAATATGTGGTTTTTAAGTAGGCGAGATATCTCGCCAATGCCACTTGGTATCGAGCAAACTTGGTTGGCACAGCGAACACTGTAATGCTCGAGAGCATCACACTCTTGATGTTTTCTGCTCGGGCGTGTTTTTGATCTCCTGTTGCTCCTTTGATGAACAAGATTTAGGTTCAACTTTATGAAATTTTCAATTGAATTGAATATATTAATATTTAGAAAGAAAAAACACAATTCAATAAGCTTGAGATTTTTATATTGCATACCACGGGGGGGGGGGGGGTATTTAATAATATATTTTGTAATCTGGAGCACAGTTCATGCCCAGCATCTGAAAAAGAACACTGATAAGGCAACTCTTACAAATGCTTAAACCAAGGCCAGCATAACGTTAATTTTTTAAATGGGGGTAATTTAAGTGATAAGGACCTGTCAAATAAAACATAAGCGTTGAGCATTTTTGAGAGCTTTAGTGAGCACCGCAATGCTTACTCAAAACAAACTGTTCACCAACGGGAAAATCACTGGGAATAGTTCGCCACCAGTGAGTGACTGCCCGAGTGAGTTGATGAGCGAGTAACCACATGAGTGGGTGATTGATAGTTTGAATAATCGAGTGAGTGATTTACGATATGAGTGGGCGATTGACTGACCAATTGAGTGGGTTAGTGAGCGACCGAATGATTGTATGAGCGGGTAAGTGAGCGATTGTGTGAACTGGTGAAGGATTGAGTGATTAAACGAATCGTTGACCGTATAGGTGACAAAGTGAGTGGGTGAGTGACAGTGAGTGAGCAACCTCTAAGTGGCTGTGTGAGTAACCATATGAGTGACTCGCTCACCTGCTGACTCACTCAATCATTTGGTCATTCACTAACTTACTGATTCGATTGATCATCCCCCTCACTCACTACGCCACTGTCGATGAATTGTTTTTTTCGGTGAATTGCGTGGCGGTAAATTTTCTAATTCGGGGAATGGTTGGCGATTAATTCTCCGCACACGCTTGCGGAAACCAGCAACGAACCGAATTCCAACAGCCGAAATGCTAAAAGGAAATTTCAATCTCCTTCAAGTTTTAGAAAACACATGATTACGACGATGTCCATTTTCAGAGGAGAACTAGAAAGGAAATGTACAACCGATCACACACATATAATAATGACTGGGTTAGAGTTAAAAGCTGCTGCTACTGCTGCTGATATCGCATTATGGAAAATTTCGTTTTGTTTCCACTTAAGATTTTAAGGAGCGAGAGAAGAGAGCACCTTTTCTCTTAGTTATGTTTTCGTCTATTGGACGACATGAAAGAGTTTTCGCCGCTTCTTTCGGATCAAGCCACCGGTGCATGACAGGACGGATAATACTATTTACCAGACCATCGTATGAACCATTTCTCTATCCAGACTCTCAAGGGGGCAATCAAGTTCATACATACGCATCCTCTTCCCCCACCTCATCATAATTTAGTTTGTTTTTTTCTTCTTCTTACTATGGCAACATGTCGCTGATCCCGAATCGCACGAACCTTCAGTGCTACTAATGATTAGATTTTCACGGATGATGTCATAACGTGAGACTTGAAACGCTCTTTCCAAATGCACAAAAATATATTATATGGGTGTTGTATTTGCATCATATCGATATGTGTATGCGAGACGATACCTTATACATATTTCCTGACTTCATCCATCAGTGGCTGAACAGGAAACATCCGCAGAAATTTACGAGCTTTTTTTCCCAGAGCCCAGTCCGAAAGCCCTTCAGGAAGAGGTTAAGAGCCACTTTGGCGCTTATGCAATTTAAGGTTTTTAGGCACTTTGTCGAAGCACTCGGGGATATGGAAAAGACGCCCGTGATCCTTATCGTCAAATAACTACCTCGAGCGAGCCCATTATCATATAGTCGTTTTCTTTAATCCATGGATCGGCTGCAGACATACACAGGTCTTGTTGAAGGCCCCACAGCACGCGAACGATTTCCTGCGATGATGGTCTCCAACGGCCGGGAAGCACTCGACTCTGACCGAGTTCAAAGGATTCCTCGTAAAAAAAAAAGGGAGGATCGTAAGGATTCATTGAATGACTAAAAAAAGGATTTTTTTTTTTTGACAGATTAGCCAAAAAAAAACAAACTTAAATTAGCTTTTACGCAAGCAATCAAAGTATCAAGTCTGAGATCTAGCAGGCAGGCCTACAGCATAACACGAAAATTCGAGCATCTGCCATTTTCCACTTCAAAATATGGAAGACAGATGGCAGCACCACTAAAATGTGTGGTAAAAACCTGGTGAAATAAAAGCGTTAAGGGGGGGGGGTGCTCATTAAGTGATTACTTTATTAAGTGATCTGGAACAGCGTCGCAGGTCACTTAAGTGATCTGTAAATGTGCCTTGGTGATCCATAAATATGTCGTGAGTCACTTGAGTGATCTGGAACTATGCTTCGGGCTATTTAAGTGATCTAGAGATGTGCCGTGTCCAATCAAGTGATTGCCAAATGTGCCATGGTTCCAATCAAGTGATTTAGAACCATGCCGCGGATCACTTAAATGATCTAGAAATGCACCGTGGGCCAGTCAAGTGATGTGTAACTGCATCGTGGGTGATTTTAGTGACCTGAAAATGTACCGTGTGCCACTTAAGCACTCTTAAACTGCGGCGAGTGTCACTTCAATGATCTGAAACTATGCCGCAAGTCACTCAAGTGTTCTGTAAATATAGCGCTTGTCACTGAAGTGAGCTGACAAATGTGCCGCGAGCCACTTGAGTGATGTCGAATTGCACCATGGGTAGCTTCATTGACCGAGACACGTCGTTACAACATTAGATTTGGCGTCACGGGCCACATCAGATGACTCCGAGGGCTACGGTTTGAGCATATATAGTATGCGTAAGGCCATACATTTTACACTCTCAGAGCACACATTTCCGCTTCTAACTCAAGCAATTTTTAATCTACTGCTCGCAATGGCGGTGATTAGTGCAGTGGTGCTCCCAAGAGCTCTCAAGAATACTCGATGGTTTTGCCTTATTTAGTGCTCGCGAGGTTCTCGATCTGAAATTATTCCATTCAAGTTGTATTGAAGAAATCACATGTTATGTTAGCTTTAATTTCAACACAGGTCAGAGTTGCCATACGGCTGCTGTTCTGATTCTGCCAAAAACTGCTCGTAACTGCGAGAAACCCGGAGGAATGTTGAGGACGTCTGTTCTAACCCTTTGAGGTAGCACAAACGCAGGGGTTGCTTTTTTTCCCTAACTGATTCTTTTTCAACCTGAGGTAGTTCAGCCTTGACTTCAAAGATTATGGGTTTTTTAATCGTTGAAACGAGGGCTGAACACCCTAAGGTTAAAAAATATCTACAACGGGAAAATCAATCCGCACGTTTATACGTACCAGTACTGAAAGGTCTAACCGGAGATCGAGGAAACCAAGTTGGGAAACGCTATACAACATATTAGCACCAACATGAGAAGAAAAACATCTTACATGCTAAAAAAAATATCATGTTTTCGATCACTAAAAACGGGGAGACCGCAATATTCATTTCCATGACCTATAAATAGATGACCTAATGGACACACATTGTGAGTTCCATTATGTCGGTGTGAATCCATTTTATCACTATAAAATGGATTTTATTTTTTAATGGAAAAGTTATTCTTGCGAGAAGGTAGCTGTTTCCTTCCTGGTCTTGGTAGAAAATGTCTTTTTATTGTCCATTCATCTTGTTTTTATGCACCCTGGTCAGCATGTAGAGCACCTTCGCTCGAAATAGTATTGCAGCCGTATACAAAGAACAAGTCTGCAAAATAAAATGGAATTTATTTAGTTAAAGGTCACAATAAACATACTAGTATCATGTAAACCACAGCTAATAAATTCGTAAATATTTGTAGTTAATTGCTTAATCGGTCATCGAATGGCATCGTCAATTGAAAATTCGGTCTGAGAATAGGATAACATTGGCGTTTTGTGATCTGACGGAGCATTGAATTATCAAGAGGGATGTTCGAAGGCAGTTTACAAAGCATCCCTTGCATTTGAAATGCACCTTGCTGATAGAATCTGAACCTATTCACATGAATCTAAACTTTATTGAACAAATCTAAAGCAAAAACCTTATAATATATTGCAAGAATCTCAAACTGTTCGCAGGAATCGACTTTGTTGCAAGAACCTAAACTTTTTTTTTCAAGAATTTATCGAGAATTAAAGCCTGATGCGAAAATCCCTTTTTGTAAGAATCTAAAGCAACAAATATTATTGCAGGAATCTGAAGCAGAAACTTGTTGCAAGAATCTCATCCCAGTTGTAGCTTTGTTGCAAGAATCTAAAGCATACTTTCCCAAAATTTTGATTCCATCACCCTCTTCTTCAGAAATTTTTTTTTCTCTCTTCGCCCCCTAACTCAAGCGAACACATAGGATCCTATATTAAATCCGGAGCTTCTATCGCCATCTCGGGCAATTCCATTGCCCACCAGGGGGCGATATTGCCCACTTTGAAAAATACTGATCTAAAGCATAACATTGTTGCAAAAATCTAAAGAAAAACCTTGTTGCAAGAATCTAAACTTTATAACAAGAATCTAAAAAAAGAGGTCGACCCGCCAAGCTCTTTGATAATACCTGTGTAGTTGGTCTATAGCTTATTGACCTACGGGCTCATCAAAACGTCAAATGTGCATCGCGATGTGTCAGTGGTTGGAGTGCCCTGATCTGAACTATGTTGCAAAAATGTAAAGTAAAACCTTCTTGTAAGAATCTAAAGCAAAACCCCTTCTTGTAAGAATCTAAAGCAAAACCCCTTCTTTTAAGAATCTAAAACAAAACATATTGTTACAGGAATATGAAGCACAATCTTATTGCAAGAATCACAACCTAGTTGTCATAGTCGGATGCAGGAGAGAGCAGCTGCCCCCCCTCCCCAAGTTTCCCAAAAATATGATGTTATTAGCGTAGGAACGAATAGGTGGAAGTGGAAAATCTAACCCCCCCCCCTCCCGTTCGAAGATCCCGTATCCACTTACGCTAGTTGTAGTAAACTTTGTTGCAAAAAGCTAAACCTTGCTGCAAGAGTTTAAACCTTATTGAAAAAAAGCTAAGCCTTGCTGCAAGGAAATCTATATTATATTTTTTTTTTTTTTTTTTTTTTTTGCAAGAATATAAAACTTAACCACTTAACCTTGTTGCAAGAATCTAAACGTTTCGCAAGAATTTAAATCTTTATGCAAAAATCTAATCCTTATTGCAAGAATCTCAATCTTTTCAGGGATGCACGCGTGACACCGTACGTTTTTAAAAATGGCCCATAGTATTGCGAATGTCAGCAGCGGCCGCATCAAGAAATTCGGTGCTTCCCCTGAAAAACCTCTTCTCAGTCAATCAACGAGTTGCGTACGTATTAGAAGAAAATGAATATCTACGTATCGAAGTGTCAAAGTCGAATCTGAAGAATGTCAAGGCTGTATAAGGAAATGCCGCCCTTCAAAAACAATATTCAAACAACCCAAATGACACAAATGACAATAGGTTCAGAAAAAAAAAAGGGGTAAAAAGAAAAATTTATCTCAAAAAAGAGTTTCATGCTCTTGAACCAACATTTTTCGACATCTTTATCGACACCGATAACGTATCGATATCGGATCATTACACAGCGAAAACGACTGTTCTTATTATTCGAAACAAAAGTGAGTTGCATCTAGGCCGAGGGGTCTTCAACCCTTTTAAAGTCGCGAGCACCCTTTAGCATCAGAAGAAGAGCACCGTATGGCGATTTTGATATATACTCATACGATAATGTGAATTCTTCAATGCAACTTGAGTGGAGTGGTTTTATTGGGGTTGGGGGGGAGGGGGTACCGATGGACAGAGCCGCCCTTTGTGGGTGTGTGCAGCAAGTATGGTTGCTCCATGCACAGCGTTCCGGGAGGGGGGTGCATTTACGGCAATTGTAATTTCTTTCATAAATTCAAAATTTTCATCCGTTCTGGAATTCTGAATTTTCATCAATTCTGGAATCTCTCGCATTTCCATCCAGAAAGAAAGAAATAGTTCTGTAATTCCGAATTTTTATGCAAAAAGATATAATTCTGTGGAACTGTTTTTTTTTTTTTCATAAATTCCTAATTACCATCGATTTTTTAATCTAAACTTTCATCGATTCTGAATTTTCATCAATTTCGAATTTTCTCATTTTCGATTCATCGATTCTGAAATTTGATCAGTTCTCAGAAAATTTCTTTCATCAGGTTCTAATTTCAATTGGTTTTGGAATTATTTTAATACTATTTTAATTCATCAATTTGAAATTTTCTTGCGTTCGAAATTTTCATTTGAATTTTTTCGTTAATTTTACACATTTAATTGTATCTATATTTCTTTGTATAGATATTTTTCAGCGTTCCTGTATATTTTACAGCAATGAATGAATTTTTGGATGCCGATTTCTCCCTCTTCCACAGTTTATATCAAATCGTGGCTAAGGAGGCCCCATAAATTATAAAACCGCTTTTAAGGGAGCTATAAAAAGTCTGGCAAGGGCGGTCCCCCGACGATGACGACATCACGAGCAGGAAATTGAGAATAATCCTTGTGAGCACCACGGTGCTCGCGAACAACAGGTTGAAGATGCATATACAGTACAGCGAGACGGCACAGTTATCCGATATCAACGAAGAATTCTAAGAACGAGTTTTGCATGTGACATATGAGGTCGGAGTGATAAATTCCATTTCCTACGTTCCAGATTATATTTACATTTTTTTATTTTTTTTTACGAGTTTTTCCTCGTCACGGCAGATAATGTCCTCGTTTCACTTTTCAAAAACAACGGGAATTCACGCATTTTTTTTTTGTTCTTGTTTCTGTTGGAGCGAAACGTTAAACAAATAAACATTTTGTTATTTAATACCTTATAATAAAAGAAGTGCGACTTGAAGCTGCTCCTGAGAGGAATAAGATTGAACAATAACAAAGATGTCAACAACCTTCCCCGTGATTTTTCACACAAGCCAAAAAAAAAAAGAAAACATTTTTTAAATTCCTCAAAAATCTCAAAAAGAACTTTCTAGAAAGAAATCTATTTCACACACACACGAGACGTGTATGCGTCGTTTGTGTTTGTAAAGAGGAACA
This sequence comes from Pholcus phalangioides, assembly GCF_987345545.1. Lineage (NCBI taxonomy): Eukaryota > Metazoa > Arthropoda > Arachnida > Araneae > Pholcidae > Pholcus > Pholcus phalangioides. The sequence continues at coordinate 2,965,511 of NW_028301612.1, read as the reverse complement.
TTGAACTTTGAATTCGTTGTTGGCAAATGTTCCTTTACGAGTAAACACTAAAGGAGAGAAGACAAGAGAAAAAAAAAATGCGAACGCCCTCTACTGACCGATATATTAATATTAAAAAATAATAATTTCTGCTCCTCTGACGTCACATTCATATAAAATTCTCTCTTTTAATTATTTGTTTACGAACGTTTATTAAAGACGTTCTACATCCTTCTCTCGTGATAAATAAATATTAGATCTATATAACGATATCTGTCGAGAGGAAATTGGGTTTCTCGCGAGGGAGATGGAAAAACGTCTCAATTGAAAAATAAATAGATTAATTAATTATGTTTATTAGAGTTCATTACGTAAATAATTCACAGTTATTTATAACTCTTGAGTTGTGTGAAATGAATAACGAAACTGACATATTTGGGTAGAGAAATTATAGCGGTTAGGAACTCTATTCTTCGGGGAGGCGCGAAATGAGCCGCGCGCGGCGTTTGCGACACGACGCAGGGTAGGGCTATGTTTTTCAGCCAAAGGACATCATCGGAAGGACAGCGTAAATTGCCACACGAGGCTACGCTTCGCTGAGGCTAAGCACAAACTGAGCCACGTGCAGCGTTCGCGACACGACTAGGGACGGGATTAAGTATTTTGCGGCCCGGTGCAAAAAAAAAAAAATTGTGGCCCCGGGTTTTCAGTACCCCCAGGGTGTTGTTCATGGGTAATCTGGTGCCCGAGAACGACCGTAAAACTACTTCGTGGTCATAAAAAAATGTCATTCGGCAATAAATATATGGACAAAAGTGTCCGCTTCCCAGTGAAAAAATTGCGAGTGCGGCCCCCGGGCACTTGAAGTGTATAAGGAGGCCTTCTGGTCTAGAAAACCGATTATCTACCCAGTACCTTAACATTAGAGGTTCTCTATCTTGGACTGAATTTTAAGCTATTGCTTTGTTAAGACGTTGAAATCAAAATGTAATCAAAACGTTTTTATCCCCTTATGCGGCTGCCCCCTTCGCACCTGTCCAAGTCCGGACACGACACAAGGTAGCGGTCTGTTTTGCAGCCAACGGAAATCAGAAGGGCAGCGCGATTTGACACATAAGGCCAATCGCGTGGTGTACGCGCGCACGCGTGGCGCTGCTGCTGAACCGCGGATTTTCGTGTCCGACGGGTGCACGATTCTTCCTATTTTCTGTATATTTGTTATTCTGTGTTATTTGTTTTTCCTTCAAAAATATATATAAAAATAAGCAGTCATGTGAGATGAGTTTAATATCAACGTTGTTTACGTAAATACGGTATATTATCAATTATTTCTTCAATTCCGGAATTATTATATTTTTTTCTGAGTTTTTTATTAATTATTAGAATTGTTCTTGCATTATTTTGACTTTTCACTAGCTCTTAATTTTCATTATGGGATTATTATTTTAATTTCGAAATTTTCGTTTGTACCCCGAATTTTTATTGTGTGATTGTTTTCAAATTTTGAATTGACATCACACACGCAATTCTGAATTTTCATTCATTTTTATTAATCCTGAATTTTTATTGATTTTCAGAGAGAAATCCGCTGTTTTTTCTTCTTTAATTAGCCTAAGAAATAGTTTTCCTTAAATTTCTGGCTTTAATTCCGAATTTTCATTTATATTTCATCGATGGAAGAATTATTTTTTATTCACAATCTGAATTTTAATTATTAATTTCACCAATTTTGGTGTTTCATTTATCTAGTGGTTATTTTTAGTTAAATATGAATTTTTAGCAGCTTTGGATTCATTCATCAATTTCGAATTGTCATCAGTCCTTTCATTTATTTTGACTTTTCATTAGTTCCATTAATTTCTATTGACTGTGTGATTCATTCTAAAAAAAAATTGAATTTTCTCAAATTCTAAATTTAATTTTCATAAATCCCGAATTTTCATTAATTTTCATAAATCCCGAATTTTCATTAATTTTCATAAATCCCGAATTTTCATTAATTTTCATAAATCCCGAATTTTCATTAATTTTCATAAATCCCGAATTTTCATTAATTTTCATAAATCCCGAATTTTCATTAATCTTCATAAATTCCGAATTTTCATTAATTTTCATAAATCCCGAATTTTCATTAATCTTCATAAATTCCGAATTTTCATTAATTTTCATAAATCCTGAATGTTTATTTTAAATTTTTATCCATCTTCAATTTTTTCATTAATTTACGTAAATCCACCTCCATTTTTTTAAATTACGGAATAAATTTCTTTTTCTGCAGGATTTTTATTAATTTTGATTTTTGATGTTTCATCAATCAAGGAATAATAGTTTAGCACAAAATCTGAATTTTCAACAGGGGGGGGGGGGGAGGGTCTTTCTGTATACATCAGGAGTTCGCTGGAGCTTTTGTGTTCTACGCGTAACTAGGATTTTCGCCGCCGTCAGGACCTAGTGAGCTTTGCTGTGCCGATCAAACGATTAATTTGAGAGTGAAACGGCTTTTTCTCCGCCCAACGCATCGAGGAAAAATAAACATTTTCTGTGTATTATCCCGATGTGAACTCGGGAAAAAAAATCATCTGGTCTTCACTGGAACTAGAACCCAGGACCTCTTGCAAAGCACGCTACCATATACACAGGGTCGTAACTAGGATTTTTACCGCCTTCAAAACTTTAAAATTCGATAATTTTATAACGGTATTCTTTGTTCCCACCTAAAATTGCCACCCCTAAATTTTTCCGCTCGGGGACAGTTTCCCCCCCCCCTCCCCCGCGCTAGTTTCGGCCTTGCACATACACCAATGGAGTCACGACTCTGCCTTCCTTGTTTCACGCACTGCGGTGTGAGGTGCTGAAGTAGAGACATTAGTAGCCTCTTAACTTCAACAAATGGTCCCCAGGTCAGACAGTAGAGAGAGTGAGACGGTTTTTTTTTTTTACATTCATATCTCCTATACATCGACGAAATAGGCATTTTCTGGATATTATGCGAAGTAAACTCACAGAAAAATCATCTGGTCTCCGCCATGGCTCAAACATAGGTCCTCATGCAAACTGGACAAGCACACCACCATATACACCAGATGAGTTTCGGAACAGATGAATTTTCTTTCAGAGCTCATCTCTGCGTAATATCCAGAAAAAATGTCTATTTCCTCGAATGATTAATTTATTTTCTAAGCTAAACCCCCTGAACAGTGCCGTCTTAACGCATGGGCCCACCACGGCCCGGGGCCTCACAAATGAGATCCGGTTGAAATTTTCTAGGATTTACCAGGTAGGGCCTCCGAAAAACCATTTGGCCGTGAGGCCCATGATACTCTCAAAACGGCCCTGCCCCTGAAATCTCTTCAACGACCCTTGCTATATATCGAACATTAAGAAGCTTTAAAGAAATGACACTCTATTATCAGTGTAAAGAAATGTAAAACACACTGTATTGAGACAATGCCAAAAATATAAGAAAGTGTATTCCGAGAATCAATCTTGAAGAACAGTTTTTCAACCGTTCTGTACGTTTGGCGATCTCTAGAAAAGTTTTTTTGCAAATTACAAATAACGTATGAATATCATTGTTATAAAAAAAAATGAAAGGCATGCAGGGAGAGCCGCGAATGGGGATGTAGATTTGTCGGCATTTTCTGGTAAAAGAGAATAAAATCCAAGAAAGCGATCAGACGTATGAAAACAAAAAGTAAATCTACATTGACAGATAACAGTGGCTGTGACCAAAAAATCGTTCTTCAAGTATGTCGATAATAGATGCAAGGTAGCCTTTGATCTATATTTATTGAAGGGTCTGGAGAGGAGGGTAATAAAAACATGGGTAGGGCATTCAACGATTTTTCAGCTTTGGTTTTTAAGGACGGTGATATTCCGGGTAGGTGTGAACCATGGGTTGTTAAGAAACTCAGTGAAATTCAAGTTGAAGATGAGGAATTTATCTGCAAGCAGGGCACCATCACCGGTGATGTCTATGTCAGGGTCCTCAGAGAATGTGCAAATGAACTGTTTCAGTCAGGTACATGGATTTACAGTAGTGCTGCTTAGGATATAGTCCTATGGCATTGGAAAGTCGCTATCGTGGTTTTAGAAAAGGGGAGGGGGTAGTAGAGAGACCGTCTCAAACTATCACCCAGTGCATTTTTTACGAGCTCGCTCTCGTAAATTCTAGAAATTATTAAACGGCAATAAAAATTTTTGGTGAAATGTTAGTTACATATAACATATCTCATTTTCTTGTATGATCATGTGATTAAAACATTAGGAAAAAATAAAAACACACTGTTGGACGTTGCCTTCCTGGATTTGATCGGGTTCAACAGTCTTGAAGCGTTAACATTAGTTTGGACCTTGGGAGTAACTGGTTGAATTGGGTAGGTTGGTTGCGGGATCTGTCACAGTAAGCCATAATGAACAGGGAATTTTCAGATCGTTCAATTAAAATTAACATGATTTTTTTTATTCATGTTTCTTTTATACAACTCCATACTTTCTTTTGTATGGTTTAATCAGGGTGTCGATCAAGAACGAAATCAAGAATAAGCATCGAACATGGTGCTTCACGCACTGAAACCGTCTGAGTAAGCTTGTTGCTCTAAGTACCACGGTGCTCCAGAGCAACAAGTTGAAGGTGCCTGTTAAGAAAGAACGGACGATAGATCATGTGGTTGTGATTTTTTTTGCACACGTTAGAAACTTTTCGCTTGGCACGATTCCGGTTTAATTGCAGAATGATCGATTTTACTCAATTTTTACCCAATTCCAAGCAGAGGCGCCGACATGAAGAAAACATTAGAGAGGCTGAAAGTTGCTGGTCGTCCCATATATACGGGACTCAAGCGCGTACGCAGGAAAGGGAATGTGCATTGCATTGTTTTTTTTCAGAAATTATTGGGGGCGGGGGTCTCGGACCCCTTACAAAATTTATTGGGGGCTCAAATGACCTAAGCCCCTAGGTTCAGGCTCCTATGATTCCAAGCACTAATCAACAAACGTTGGCTATATGACTCCGTTTTAGTCATTCTAGTGAACCCCTTCTTCACCTAAATGTGATATAGCCAGCAAGTCCTTCATTTCAACTTTTTCCGGGGAAAGGAGGACAATGAACAAATACTCTATGCATATACATATATAACCGTTTCTAGTGTATTTTTGTGCCCAGGGGCAATTCCGCCCCCCCCCCCCGGGATGATAGACAGCCCAATTCCAAAGGGAAACAAAGGCGACTTTTTTATATGTTAGAGATAATATATTTTGTATAATGCTGTTTATGGAGGGACACGAACTTCCACTGTGTGAGTTTGGACATGATTTCCCCCATGAGGTTATCGGCTCTACAAAATCAACGTAAATTATCTGAAGAGATAGCCATCACCACAGACGAAAAACAAAGAGATGATGGTGATGAAACTAGACGATATCGAGCCATATTCTCTCAGAGTTTAGGCATCTTTTCTTCCCATTTTGCAAAATTGGAGAAGGAGATTGAAAACGGCGGGAAAAGGTTTCCGTGCGACTGCCCTCGTAAGTAATCAGCGTGTCGGGGCCATTTCTTTTCAAGAGGCTAGACGAGATCAGACATGGCTGCTGTGTACTCTCGCTGCTGTACGAGGGTGGGTCTAGACTAGGCGGAGATGAAAGAAACCCCTCTTCCAAATATATTCTAATAGTAATAATTTTCTCTGTCTGTCTATCTGTCTGTGAAGCAAGCCGGCCGACGGACGATAACCCATTCGGCCGCCGCCACCTGCCGGAATTCCTCTGAATAAAATACACAAAAGGCTCAAAGAAAATAAAAAAATAAAAAATGAATTTTTAAATAAAAGAGTCGGATGCGTCTGTAGCCATATTCTTTTCATTCTTTTTTTTTTGGGAATATCGGATTCATCAAAGCGGAATTAATGTTGTTTGCCCGTGAATAAAATATTCCGTGAATTCTCGCGCTCCTTTTGCTATCCATATGGCTCCAAACCCACAGGATATGCAATATTAAACAAATATATATATGTACATAAATAAAAAAATGGCAAGGATACCGCAGCTAGTTTTTGACTGCACAGGCACCAGATGCAGGGCTGTCTTAAGGACATCATGGGCCCCCCGGGCCAAGTGATTTTTCTGAGGCCCTGCCTGGCCGATTTTCGAAAATTTCAACCGTTTTTGTGAGGCCCCCGGGCTGGCCCATGCGTTAAGACGGTACTGATCAGATGGCGCTGTTGGCTCGTACCAACCCATTACCTCCTAGATCCTCCAGGAGGTAATGGCCAACTTCTGGTTGAGGTGAACTTCGAGGTAACTTGTGGAATTTCGCATATAAACTGAAGAGCCAAAAAAACTGTTACAGGCATGCGTATGCAAATAAAGAGATATGGAACCAATCAGAGTACGGTGCTGCGGTCAGCAACACCTATATAACGTGGTGTTATAGTCGGCGCACGAGAGATGGGACATAGCATCTCCGAGGTAGCGATGAAATTTGGATTTTCACGTACGACCATTTCACGAGTGTACCGTGAATATCGGGAATGCGGTAAAAAATTAAATCTACGACATCGCTGCGGCCGGAAAAAATATCATACAAGAACGGGACTGACGTGCCACCCTTCCGCAAATTGCTGCAGATTTCAATGCTGGGCCATCAACAAGTGTCAGCGTGCGCACCATTCAACGAAACATCATCGATATGGGCTTTCGGAGCCGAAGGCCCCACTCGCGTACCCTTGATGACTGCACGACACAAAGCCTCGCCTGGGCCCGACAACGCCGACATTGGACTGTTGAGGACTGGAAACACGTTGCCTGGTCTGACGAGTCTCGGTTCCAATTGCTTCGAGCTGATGGACGTGTACGGGTATGGAGACAACCTCATGAATCCATGGACCCTACATGTCAACAGGGGACTGTTCAAGCTGGTGGAAGCTCTGTGATGGTATGGGGCGTATGCAGTTGACGTGATATTGGACCCCTGATACCTTTAGATACGACTCTGACAGGTGACAGGTACGTAAGCATCCTGTCTGATCACCTGCACCCATTCATGTCCATTGTGCATTCCGACGGACTTGGACAATTTCAGCAGGACAATGCGACACCCCACACGTCCAGAATTTCTACAAAGTGGCTCCAGGAACACTCTTCTGACTTTAGACACTTCCGCTGGCCACCAAAATCCCCAGACATGAACATTATTGAACATATCTGGGATGTCTTGCAACGTGCTGTTCAGAAGAGATCTCCACCCCCTCTTACTCCTACGGATTTATGGACAGCCCTGCAGGATTCACGGTGTCAATTACCTCCAGCACTACTTCAAACATTAGTCGAGTCCATGCCACGTCGTGTTGCGGCACTTCTGCGTGCTCGCGGGGCCCCTACACGATATTAGACAGGTGTACCAGTTTTTTTGGCTCTTCAGTGTATATCATAAGACTACGTACTTACAAACTTATACGCAAAGTTATAATTTTTGTGATAATACAAACTTTTGTTAGAGCTTGATAATTGTTAGTAACTGCAGAAAAGCTGTGTGTGTCGATTGACAATGATTGGGGGGGGGGGGGTGCATGTGTGGTGTAGTAGTAGTAGGTAGGGCCTGCAAAAAATGGCTCGGGGATCCACGATGTTCTTAAGTCAGCCACCTCGTTGGGCGGTTTGCCTGTTGTGGCGTTGTATTTGTATTTGATTGCTCGAACTCCATAATTATTTTAGGAATTTTTACTCCGGTAACCGTGGCTCATAAAACAATGAATTTTTCAACAATGTCGGGACACTACATAGTGTAGTGCTGAAGTGGTTGCCAACTTTTAATGCTTTGCGTTGGAAGCTTGCGTACGACTTCCCCGGAAACTAGCACATGGTTGCGTATTGCTAGATATGCTTTAAATCAGTGTTTCCCAAAGTGGGCAATATCGCCCCCTGGTGGGTGATGTAATGGTCCAAGGGGGCGATAGAAGCTATGGATTTAACCCAGGATCCTATCGGTTCACTTGAATTGAGGGGCGATGAGAGTGGGAAAAATTCTGATGGAGGGGGTGATGAAACAAAAAGTTTGGGAAACTATGCTTTAAATGCTTTCTTCAACGAGCAATGCGTGATTCCTTTGTTTGCTTTCTCCTAGAAATGCGTAAGAGGCCTTCTTGCCTGACACTAGGAGGCAGGGATGGAACAGAAGTCAGGGTCAGTAAGAACGGTACTTAAGCGAGGGTGCAAGGAGGTGCGGTGCACCCGGGCGGCATCCTAGGCTTTTGTTGGACTTTTTTAGCGTAAATTTTCAAATTGTGGAATAATAAAAATTAACAAGACATCACGCGCTGTCACTCTTCTGAGCCTTACCTAAGATGAGAAAACATGAGGGAACAGACAAGGCCTCGGGCAGCAATAGAAACAAGAATAGACTCATGGGGCAAATATGCATTTTGGTGCCCCCACCCAGTAATTTTTCAGGAGTGGTCAAAAAAGACAAAGAAAAAATGTGGGGTCTCATTTGTCCATAGCCTGTAGCACAAAACCCCTCTGGCTCAGTAGTTTCTGGCCTGGGAACCTTGGCGTATGTATTTTGGCGTGAGCAAGGTTCACCTCTCACCTTTGTTGGAGATTTGAAATTAATTTTAAAAAATCAAGCCAAAAGTTACGAAAATATAATGGCTCACCAGTAAGAACGGTTATGTGGAAAAAGGTATCTGGCGTAATTAAGAACAGTGGAATAACCCTGGACTAAAGAACAGGACAGCTACTTTGAAAGCAGGATGTATGGTCAAGGGTATTTTATGTGTAATGATGGTATGCGGATATGGAAGCATTAAAAAAAATCAGGTTGATCCGAAAGTTCCCAGGCTGAAGCCGTCTCAGCTTTCCACTAGGGTCGTATTTAGGGGTGGCATATGAGGCTTTGCACCCGGGTGGCAGGTGAGCTCGAGCCGCCCCTGTCAGAATTGTGTGGTATGTTTGCTTTCCCCCAAAAATGCTTGCCATGCTTAATTTTCTCTTAGAAATGCTTAGCATGCTTGCTTCCTCCTGGAAATGCGAAGGAGGAGGCACTGGAAAAACATTATACGTTTGTTTTCCCATAGAATTTCGCTCTAGAAATGGTCACATACTTGTTTTCTCGTTTGAAATGAGTGATGTGTTTGTTTGTTTGCTTTTCCCATAGAAATGCGTGGGAGTCTTGCTTTCTTTTAAAAAGTGCTTGATTTTTCCTGGAAATGCGTGGCATGCCTGCTTTCTCCTAGACATGCATGACATGCTTGCATTCTCCTACAGATGCGAAGGAGGAAGCTTGCGTATCATCAGAAATGCTTGTCATGCTTGTTTTTTTACAAAGAAATTCGTTGGAGGCTTTCATATCCCTTGAAATGTGCAGAAAGTCTACGCATATTGAAAGTTTGTGCTATTTTTATTACATCCTCGTACATTGTGTCGCAGCTGTGCTTCACTTGTTTCTTACCACTGCTGATTATTTTTGCGTACCTCCCTGAATAGCACCTTCGCGTAGCCTCAGAGGTACGTATGCCACCGGTTGGAAAACACTGCTGTGATGCAACAAATACTTTGTTAATCTTCGAAGTATAGATAAAATTCGAGCAGCACCAGTCAATTTTTGCTTGGAATCTGAATAATGTTTTCATTACCGCCACTCCCTTTCTACTCCCTCTGGTGAGCTTCAGTTTAATGTCCTTAGGTGGATTCAAGAAGCAAATGTTTCAGATTCATGTGCATGTTTATCCTTCAGGAAAAACATGCTTCCCATTCCTTTTTTCCCATGTTTTTTGTTTATCTATTTAATTACTCCTTTCTTTCAAAGCTTCTTCAATTACTATAGATGTGTTCTTCTTTTAAAAGAACAGCTTAAATTCCAAAACACTAATCTAATATATTTTAAATTATTTTTCAAACACGGAAAAAAGTGGTAAAATTTAAAAGAATATGGAAGTTTTTACATCTTTTTTTTTCAACTCGGATCTTGATAATGGAAGAGAAATTACTTTGAAATAAACCGCATGGCCAGAGGAATAAAAAAAAATCTGGTAAGCTCTACGGGTATTCAATCGTATATTTCAAAAGCTGCCGTTCATCCCAGTACAATAAATATAATTATACATCCAATAAAAGTTAACATATCCAATGCCCGAATTTATAATGTATTCACATGAAAACGATCGAGAGCATCTGGGAAATGTAAAATAACACAATGTGAATTAGGTAGGGCGATAGGAATAATATACGCTCTCTAAATAAATTGTGTAATGAAGCAGGTACATGAATGTTAACATTCAAGTAATAGCGCTAGTAATCCATGTAAGCGTGTTTGAAAGCTTTGGGTAAATTGCTAATGATAAAGTACGAAATCGAAATGAATAGATTTTTAGTGATTATTTTACTTGTTTCCTCTCCTCAAAGGAAACTGATTTTGTTCTGATAATATCGTGGCTTTGGCAGCTTCCGCAACACGGATGCAACAACAGACATGATATTCGACTTTGAAAATTCAGAGCGACTGACTCATCAAATAAATGTCTAAATCGACATTTTGTCAAAAAAAAATTTTTTTAATTATATTGTACATATAATAAATATATCCAAGTTCATTCGCTATCTGGGACACGCTTTTTTATATACAGGTCTTCTCATTATCCAAGCGTGACGACACTCTCCGCTATGCATATGATACAGGTGGCTGATGCGAAGATGAATTCAGGAAAAAAGAAAGGAAATCCAACTGCCCTTGTGGGGAATCGATCCCACGTCCTCTCACTAGCCGGTCGAGCACCCTAGTTCACTATATTTAGATTTTGTGATCTAGTGGTCCAGTGCAGTCGAACGCCAAGTGGGGGGGGGGGGTGGTTCAATTCCCCCACAAGGGCAGTTGAATTTTCGTTCTTTCCAAAATTAATCTCCCATCCGCCAGCTGTTAAAACCTTCTTCTCTTGATACCTGCTTATCTGGTGTACCTCAAGGGTTTGTTTCAGACCCGTCACTGTTTGGCTTATTCATCAAAGGTGCAATTGAACACTTATAGCAAATCCGCTAATGTTTTTCACCCGTTTCAGAGGTAAATGAACTGTGCCGGAAGCGTGTTTGTGCGTGTGTGCATAAATTCACATACGACACTACTACTAAACCACACATGCAACTCGTCCGTATTCCTCTCCGAAACCTCTAACGAATTGGTACATGTTGGAATGTGTATATACGTGTAGTGAACCCTCTCTGTATTGTTTCTGTGTAATGCTTGTTATGTGTAGTGCTGCCATCTGTAATCAATTTCTTTAAACTACGAGTTTTTTCTCAACTCGTAGTGAGTGAAGTGTAATAATGAATAAATAATTATACCGTTGTGTAGGCCTGTTGCTCTCTGTGGCGAGATTTTTTAACGGGGAGATCGACTTACATTCGTGCCTTGAAGTTGGGAACCGCAGAAAACCAACTTCAGCCTACCACCCACCACTGCGGCGACGGTCGCATATACGACACTGGATACATTCGCACACTGTTAGCCAGGGCCGTAGTGTGCCTTCTCTAGGCCCAGAGACAGACTTTTCCTTTCAGCCCCTCAGAGAGCCGTAACCATGATTTTTGCCGTCCCGGGCAAACACTATTTTGCCACCCCGCACAACTTTAAAAATGCGATAATTTTATAAGGGTATTCTTTTTTGCCACCTAAAATTCCCCCCCTTTGAATTTTTCCACCTGAAGCAGTTGCCCCCCCCCCCTCTAGTTCCAGCCCTGGCCCCTCTTGAAAGGCTTATCATCAGGAAAAACAAAAGTAAACTTTTGTTCCCCCTCATTCGGTTCGGGGGAGTGCCGCGGTTGCCCCAGCCTAGTTACGGCCCTTTGCAACATTCTGAAGAGGTGGGCGTTTTTCTCCGTGGAGAGATTTTCCAACGGGGAAATCGCTTAATTTTTGCGCCTCGAAGTTTAAAACGATTTGACCGTGTTGGTAACTCTACAGGTAGACCACCATTTTTGTTTACATTTGAAAGGCAGAACCGCTTTGAAACACACACGGCATTATCTGCTTTTTCTTTGACGCCGATTGGCGGTTATTCCGATAACCGACCAATAACCATGCAGTTATGAATCACTATCGATATAATATTCTTCTATCCTCCCCGACCAGTAACAGATAAACTGTGTGAACTGAGGGCGAGGGGAACTGACACTATGCAGTACCCTTCCCATACATTTTCGGTTCAGTTCATCGTTATTCAAAGCAGTTTTTTTTTTTAATTTTTCACCCTGTTTTATTCAAAGTAGTGCTTTTTTAAAAAAAAAATTCGCTCGTGGCCCCCCTTTTGTGAACCATATTTTTTACCTGTGATCTCCCCAATCTTTACGAAGGCTTGCTTGCCATACCAGGGAACAAGACCTACACCAAGATACAAATATGTTATAAATAAAAGGCGAATAAAATCCCTGGATCCTTTAGTAAACATATGAAATGTCTAACGAATTGGTACTTACTAGGGTGACCATCCATCTCGTATTCCCCGGAAACAGTCCCGATATTTTTGTTTTTCCGTTGGTTTCCGACTGGTTTTCCCCGTTTTTTACACAAAACCTACTTGAATTTTTATTCTTTATTGAAGTCAAAGGTTGAAATTATTTTTCAACTCATAAATTATGTTACGATAATTACAACTATGAATAAGAATATTAATCTCCCACGTTTGTCTTGGTGAGCGGTTTTTTTTTCGTGAAATTCATTTTAATGCACCGCAACTTGCAGTAGTGCTTCATTTAACGCTATTGTGATTATTCCGTAAGTTCAGCAATAATTGGCAACTTTGTTTAGTTGTAGCGTCATATTTGGCGATAGTTGGCGATGTCCCGTATTTGGAACCCCAATTTCCCGTATTTTTTCTCGAGGAAATATGGTCAGCCTAGTACTTACAGGAACGTGTGTGTGTGAAAACCACTGAGCTATAAGTAAACTGAGCTTTCCTTATAGCTCAGTGGTGAAAACGCATGTCCCTGACGTATTTATGCTGTTAGAATTATGTTTTCTCTTGTTTAACGCAGTACTGGTGCTGTCATCTGCATCTGTCTATATTTGTATTGTTCAGGTAAATATTATTTGTACTGTTTTAGGGTCTATTGCTCTTTGTGGTGAGACTTTTTAACAAGGATATTGGCTCGCATTCGTGCTTTGAAATGGAAATTCAACTTCAGCCGACTACCACTGTGTCGACGGTGCGATTCGAGCCGGATCAGCAGTGGGTAGTTCTACTGGATTCCAAACTGTCAATTTTTTCCCCGCCATATTTCACTTAAATGCTTCATGTCTTCTTAACCAGTCTATGTGCCAAATCCCCCCCATAATCACTTTTCACTGGTCTTTTTTCACTTCATTCTCGCCCATGCCCCCCCCCCCTCCCCATCCTTTACAACACCCCAAGGCTGCTGCAAAGGAATGGAATGACTGATTGAGAATCACTGCTGAATATTAGTTAAAATTGAAAGTGCGTTGAAGACTTTCACTTGCGCCCTACTCATTTGTTATTTTTGATGTGGAAATTTAATGATTTTGATCACATTGTTTACCCACCTTCATTTTTCTACTCCACAGCAATTAGGCACGTACCTACTTCAATTCAATAAATCCAAAAATGAAAAAAATATATGTTTTTATACGTATTTTGATGAACATAGCATGCATAGAGTTACGTGATGAAAACCAAAACACGTATTTAGTGCATTATGAGCGTACACTTCTGATGGAGATCACGGATTCACATGTAGTCGGCCCCGTTTAACCGGATAACAGATGAAGTCCCCCGGCACCAAAATTTCTCCCATACAGACAATGTTAAAGTTTCCCCGTTTAATATGATGATTTCAATGACTTTTTCCCGCTTAATCGAATATTATGCTTCACACGTAAATTGCTAATAAACACCAACCACTATACACATAATGTTTTTATTGAGTGAAACATATGGAATTAATGGCAAGTATGTTACCAAGTCAAGATTTACAAAAAAAAATTGCATTTGAAAGCAGCTACTGGCATTCAAAGTATTCAAGTTGTCTTCAATACCTACATTTAATTATTTTATTTTTGTTCTCTGTTCAGCCAATAGAGGGCGCTAACTTTCCTAAAACGAAAAATAAAAATCTTTTAGGTACCGTATTGTGTGTGTGTGATCATTATAGTAATAAAAATCTAGTTATTGCCATCATTGCAGTTACATGTAATTTTCATTTTTGATGTGTGATTTATTCGAGAAGTTTTATTAATATCCACCATTCATCAGTTTTCAATATCAGTGCCATCTTAACGCATGGGCCCATCCGGGAGGGGGGGGGGGCTCAAGAGAAATGAGAAGTAGTTGAATTTTTCGAAAATTTGCCAGGTAGAGAAAAATCACTTGGCCCGGGGGTCCATGATGCTCTTATAAGACGGCACTGGCTATATGATAATGTGTGAGCCATAAAAATTGTACCACGAAGAAGAAGATTATACATACATACAAGAAGAGTTTCTTTTCTTTGTTCCTAAGAAGGTTGCGCGGGAAAAAAGAAGAAAAGGTTGTTCACGTCTAAGGCATTTCCGGTCCATTCCACTACACACACACACACACAACTTCCACTACACTCACTTCCACTCACATTGAACGAGGGCAAATGAATGGCAGGAGGGAGGGAATGCAACTTCCCGCCAAAAAACGAAGCCGCCGCGCTATTGGTCGACGCGAAACCCCGCGCAAACTTGTCCGTTTCCCACGCTAACGTTTTTTTTTTTATATATATACAATGAACTTGGGGAAATGCCCGGATCTTCTCGTATATGTGCGTGTGATAAAGAGAGATGTTTCACCCATAAAGAGGGTGAGAGTGTGTGTGTGTACTATGAGCACTACGAGTACGAAGTAGTACGCACTAGGCTGACTGAGATGGAACCCACCCCGACAACAATTGTGAATGAAAAACGACAAATTCCCCCTCTTTCCCCTCGATTTTTTTTGTAGGTATTTTTTGGGACACACACAACAGTTTGTTTCCCACCTTGATTTTGAATACATATCCAGTGACAGGTGTTCCACATTTTTTTTTTATTGTTATTATTCTTGGTTCGTTCAATGTGTGTGTGAGAGAGAGAAAATGGTTCCATCCGTTTCAAATTCGGCGCCATTTTTAACAGCTCTTTTTCACGTTCCGCGAGTTGACTTGAACTTTATGCCGAAACTGCACATTAAGAGTTAACTAGTTAATTCAAACTAGGTTTACTGGGTGTTGACTTATCAAAATTTTGATAAATATTGATTCGTCACTTGTGTCTGTCTCTTGCTCGTGTGAAACTATGTTAGCTGAGTTTATTGTAGGAAAACATTCTCGCCAAGTTTTGCCAAAACTGTTGTTGAGAAGCCTACTATTGGAAAACATTTTTTCTAAGCCTGCTGTTTGAAAACATTGTTATCAATCTTGCTGCTGGAAAACATTGTTGCCAAGTTTTTTGTTTGAAAACAATGTTACTGAACTTGGTTAGAGGAAAACCATTGTTGCCTAGAATGATTTTGAAAATTATAATTTTTTGAAAATAATGTTGCTGAGCTTGTTTGAAAACAATGTTGCTGAGCTTGTTTGAAAACAATGTTGCTAAGCTTGATGTTAGAAAACAATGTTACTAAGCTTGCTGTTAGAAAATAATGAAACAATGTTGTTAATCTTGCTGTTGGAAAACAATGTTACTAAGCTTGCTGTTGGAACACAATGCTCCTAAGCTTGCTGTTAAAAAACAAGGTTGCCTCTCGAGTTGCTTAAAAACATTGTTGCTGAGCGTATTGTCGGTAAACATCACTGGAAAGCTTATTGTTGGTAAACATCACTGGAAGCTTATTGTTGGTAAACATCACTGGAAGCTTATTGTTGGTAAACATCACTGGAAAGCTCATTGTTGGTAAACATTGATAATAAACTTACTGTTGGTAAACACTGATAATAAATTTATTGTTGGCAAACAATAATAAGCATATTTTTTGTAAACAATGTTGCTGAGTTTGTTGGCAAACATTGCCGCGAATCTTATTGTTGGACTGCCGCGAATCTTATTGTTGGACTGCCGCGAATCTTATTGTTGGACTGCCGCGAATCTTATTGTTGGACTGCCGCGAATCTTATTGTTGGTAAACATTTCCGCGAATCTTATTGCTGTTAAACATTGTGATGAATCTTATTGTTGTTAAACATTGCTTAGAAGCTTATTTCTGGGAAACAATGTGGCTAATTTTGCTATTAGAAAACGTTTTTCACAAGTTTGTTGATTGAAAACGATATCGCTGAGCTCATTGTTTGAAAACATTGTTGCTAAGCTTGCTTTTGGAAAACAAGCTTGCCTCTTGATTTCCATAAAAACATTGTTGCAGAGCGTATTGTCGGTAAACATCACTGAAAAGTTTATTGTTGATAAATATTGATAATAAGCTTGTTTTTTGAAAATAAATGTTGCTGGACTTGTTGGTAAACATTGCTGCGACTCTTATTGTTGGTAAACATTGCTGCGACTCTTATTGTTGGTAAACATTGTTGCGGATCCTATTGTTGTTAAACAATGCTTAGAAGCTTATTTCTGGAAGACAATGTGGCTAATTTTGTTATTGGAAAACGTTTTCACAAGTTTGTTTATTGAAAACGATATCGCTGAGCTCATTGTTTGAAAACATTGTTGCTAAGCTTACTGTCAGAAAACATTGTTGCTAAGCTTACTGTCAGAAAACATCATTGTCAAGTTTGTTTGAAAACAATGTTCTGAAGCTTACTGTTGGGAAAGCATAATAGTTGCTAAGCTTGTTTGAAAATTAAGCGGGTATGGGAGAAAAATATTACGTAGAATGGACTTTTGGGAGGGAGGGAAGGTAGACAAGGAATCTCCCAGGCCCCCCTTCAGGGCCGAGAACCAATTCGTCCTTTTTTTTGTACTATAAATTTGAGAGGGGGCTCGTGAAAATCCTGGCCTGGAGTCTACCAAGGAGTAGACAGGGCCCCGTCTTCAGAATGAGGGGGTGGAGGCTTAAGTAGCCCGCTGCAAATTTCCATATCACTTAATTGAACCGCGGCACATTTAAAGATAACTTAAGTGACTTCGGGCGCTGTTCCAGATCACTTAAGTGGCCTGCGACACATTTCACTTGAATTAAGTGACCCGCGGCAAATTTTCAAGATTACTTCAGTGACCCGCGGAACATTTTGAGATCACTTAAGTGACCCGTGGCATATTTACAGATATTTAAAACAGCCCGCGACACATTTAGAGATCTCTTAAGGGGAAGGCTTACGTGGCACATTTAAAGACCACACAAGTGGCCCGCACTCTCCAAATGATGGAGCATCCTTGCTCGAACAGTTTTTCCATCTTTGACTCTCGTCGTGGAGGCCCTTCTTTGTCAAGGATTCCCCCCCCCCTCTACCGGCAAGTCGAGGTCGGGTCCCGAATACGATCCTTATCTTCGATTGATCCAGCACTATTTGCATATCGAGTCTTGATCGAGCGAATCAACGGAGGAAATGAACCGATTCGTCAATGATGATGTGAGTCTCGTCGTTCCTCCGTAGTATGTAGTCGCCATTTTAATTATACATGCGTACTGCATTTGGAAAAAAAAAAAGAAATCCGTTGGCACATCCTCCATCTTATGACTCACGGATACGCATCTCTTTTTTCCGAGTAAACACAAACAAGGGATACTCGACAAAAAAAAAAAAAAACACGTGGTCGTTTCCGGTCACGCGAACGTGTGTGTTCCTTTTGTAGGAGTTAATGACTTTTTACTCGGTGATGCGACGACGCTCGTGATATTGTCATGTTAAAGATGATATACATGCCCGGAAATTACTACTATTACCATTAATACGGACAAAAAATTACCGCCCTCCCCCCCTCTTCCTCGAACCGTAATGTCGTCTCATCAGTGTCAGTCGAATAGCCGAAATGTCGCTCTTAAATATACAGGGTGATGCCTCAAATCCCTTGGCTGCAAATTACTGGCGAACCGTTGATCCTAGCAGGGCCGCCCTAAGCAGACGCCGGGTTCGGCGCGAGAATAATTTCTAGCCTCCTTAGCCAAGATTTTATATCTTTTGTGGGGGGAGGGGAATCGCATCCAAAGATTCATCCCTTACCATGAAATATACAGGGATGCTGAAGAATATCTATTTACCACCGAAAATTCAGAATCAATCGAAGAAAAAAAAAATCCCAGAATTCATGCAGAATTAATGGGGGAAAATCCTAGAATGGATGAAAATTCAGAATTAATGAGAGAACAAACCCCCCACAATCGACGGGAATTCATAATTGTGTGGTGTTTAGTCAGAACATGGTAAGTCCAAAATCACATTTTTCAGATATGAGCATTTTCATTGCCATTTAAAAATCAGAAACAAAGCATACACACAAATAATGAAAATATCATAAATCAGCATGTTGTTTAGCCATGCGTTCGTATTTGTGCATTTATCTCACTTCTAATTAGTTATAATTAACAAGACTTACTACTAGATCAAAAAGCTATTTTTTGGAGATATCATGCTCTGACCAAACACCACAGAATTAATGAGAGAAAATTCCAGAATTGAGAACAATTTAGAATTAATGGGAGAAATAATTCCAGAATTGATGATAGAAAATATCCACGATTGATGAAAATTCAGAATTAATGAAAGGAAAAATCCCCAGAATGAAAATGTGTTTGTGATATACAGTGAAACCTCGATAAAACGATACATTGCGGACTAAGACAATATATCGTTGTAGAGTGGCTATCGTTATATTCAGAGGCATCATCCTAACATCCTAACCGAACGGTGACCAAGTACATATTCCAAGGAATTTCTAACTGGAAGGTCACCGCCGGATTATGATATCATGTTTCCCCATGGGGCCCCAAGATCAGCCACATAGCAAACACAGGCCTGAACGGCTGAACCTCTGCCCACCAAACACAAACCCCCCAGTGCGCCCAACAACTTGAGGATCATATATTGTGCTATAGAAAATAATGCAGGCAGGACTCAGCCAATACCTTCTAGAGCAGGTATCTGCTCTAGAAGGTATTGACTCAGCTGTGGGAGCCGAATAGGGCACTTGACAGGTCCTTCCTGAGAGATGGTATTGCTACATGCCAATTAGAGAAAAAAATAGAGAAACAAATATATATCGAGAGGCAGCAGTTCAACATTAGAGTGTAGCCATTTCCGAACAAGACTCGAAAAAATATCGTTGTAAAGGGATTTATCGTTATATAGAGTATCGTTCTAACGCGGTTCCACTGTATGTATATTTTTCACTACTTTTACGAAAAGTGCGGATCCCCCCCCCCCAACCACGTTATCCGGTGCTACCGCACCTGTCGCACACCATTAAGGGCGGATCCTAGATTCATACTTTCTGTTAGAAGACCGGACACGACCCGCTTCCCATCTCGGAGAGATATCGAAGCGTTCCCGAAGGATGGGTGCATTGGGAAAGTTATATTAAAAATAACGAAACATCGTCACCTGAGACGAAGGCACTAAAAAATAAATTACGAAAAAAAATCATCAATCTGAAATCATATAACAGATAAATAAAATCTAAACAATCAACGAAGAGGGGTAATCAAAATTATAAACATTATTATCAAGTAATGGCGTACATGGGATCCATCCCATAAGAATCTAGTAATCAAATTTACATACTGCTGAATTTTCTGCTTTCTGCATGACATCGAAAGCGTGTATGTTATTTGCTTTGCTCAGTGAAGGGTCCCCCCCCCCTCCGCGAACACCCCGGAGTGGCATCCCTAGGACAAAACATTTGGTGCGCTCTCAGGCTACAGGATGTTTTTTGATAGTCACCCTGTACTGATTTTCCAGAAAAATTTATAGTGTGAAGTTAATAATTATTACTGTGTAACATCGATTTCTAGGCTCCGAAATGGGGACCAAAAATGGCCCAAAATGGGATGTGGGCCAATTTCAGAAACTTTCGTCAAAACGTAAACATTCTGTCAAATGTAATTTTTTATGGCGTTGTGGTGTTTTGAATATGGGGAAATAGGTAGTAAGGTGATTCAAAAAGCGTATTGTTCGAAAATATTATTAAGATCAAAATAATATTAGGAGTTCCAACCCTTATATATTCAGTTGCGTTTAGTATGTGTTGTGTTGTTTTTGTGTTACGCTTTTGTATTAAAATGTATGAAAATTATTTCAAAACATTCTTGTCTAGCTAATTGTTTCCAAGCATTCCGTTTGAAAACATTTTTGCCAATTCTACTCAGGGCCATCTCAAGAGCATTGTTGCCCTCCCCCCCCCCGGGAAAATAGTTTTTTTAGGGTCCCCTACCTGGCTAGAAATGACTGCCTACTAACTGACTCCTTCACGTACAAGTTTTTTACCAAAAATTTGGACGATCTCTATTTGACATAACCCGGCGATAAATCTGGTAACCTTGTCCTTAAGCTAACCGTACGTTAGAAAAAGAAAAAGAAGGGGGAAAAAAGGAAGAAAAAAATAAAGGAATAGGAAAAGAGAAACAGTGTATAATAGGTAAATAGGTAACAGTATAACAGTATACAGAAGATGTCTCTTTTCACCCTTACCCTACATTCTCTTCCGCTCTTACACGCACATAGTAGAAAGATTATTCTTTGTGTGTGTGTGTGGGGGGGGGGGGGAATCATTAACACAAGCATAGGAAAGACCTGGAGAAAAAAAAAACTTCTCGGTTCATAGGGTTAAAACAAAGCTTCGCGATGGTGAGTAGAGAGGAAACAAAACACATAGGGAACTGGATTGAATTTATTTCATTTACGTCTGGACGGAATATTTCGTCCGTGATCGTAAAGGGGTTAGCATGCTTACTCTCAAAAATTTGAACTAGCTGTCGTTTTTATGAGACCCCCCCCCCTTCCCCCCAGGTAGGGCCCACGCGTTAAGATCAGACGTAACTAGGATTATTGCTGCCCGGGGCAAACATAATTTTGCTACCCCCACAACATTAAAACTCGATAATTTTATAGCGGTATTCTTTGTCCCCACCTAAAAAAAATTACTGCTCCCTAAATTTTGCCACCCAAGGCAGTTGCCAATCCCCCCGCTCCATTTAGTCAGCTTTGGTTAAGATGACACTGAGCTTACTGTTTGGAAACATTGTTTTAAGTGTATCGTTTATATAAAAGAGTTTATGATGGGTATTGTGTGCAAACATTATTCCGAAGTGTATTCTTTGAAATCGATAATGTTAAACGTTTGTTTTGTGTGTGGAAAACTAAACGTTTTTGTTTCGAAAACATCGCCGTTGGGCTGATGCTATGCATTGTTTGAAAACATTGTTTTTAATGCGTTGATTGAAAAAAAAAAAACGCTGCCAAGAGCCCTTACTGTTTGAAAACTTTCTTCTAAGCATATTGTTCAGAAAAATTGTTACTAAGAACATTAGAAAAAAATATGTTGAAAGAAAAAAATGTTGCGAAGCTTGTCCTCGGAAAACATTATTTCTTCACGTGTTGCCTAAAATCATTGCTCAAATCTTATTGTTGGTAAATATTGATAGTAAGCTTATTGTTAGTAAATATTGATAGTAAGCTCATTGTTGGTAAACATGGATAATAAGCTTTTTGTTGGTAAACATGGATAAGCTTGCTGTTTGAACATAGTTACGAAGCTTACTGTTGGAAAACAATGTTGCTAATCTCATCGTCCGCAAACATTGTTTTTTCACTTGTTGCTTAAAAATTGCTTGTTGTTGGTAAACATTGATAATAAGCTTATTGTTGGTAAACATTGATAATAAGCTTATTGTTGGTAAACATTGATAATAAGCTTATTGTTGGTAAACATTGATAATAAGCTTATTGTTGGTAAACATTGATAATAAGCTTATTGTTGGTAAACATTGATAATAAGCTTATTGTTGGTAAATATTGATAATAAGCTTATTGTTGGTAAACATTGATAATAAGCTTATTGTTGGTAAACATTGATAATAAGCTTATTGTTGGTAAACATTGATAATAAGCTTATTGTTGGTAAACATTAATAATAAGCTTATTGTTGGTAAACATTGCTGCGAAGCATATTGCTGGTGAACATTGATAATTATTTTGATGATGAAAACTATGTTGCTGAGCTTGTTGTTGGAAAACGTTTTTGCTGAGCTTGTTGTTGGAAAACATTGTTGCTGAACTTGTTGTTGGAAAACATTGTTGCTGAGCTTGTTGTTGGAAAACATTGTTGCTGAGCTTGTTGTTGGAAAACATTGTTGCTGAGCTTGTTGTTGGAAAACATTGTTGCTGAGCTTGTTGTTGGAAAACATTGTTGCTGAGCTTGTTGTTGGAAAACATTGTTGCTGAGCTTGTTGGCTGAAAACATTGTTGCTGAGCTTGTTGGCTGAAAACATTGTTGCTGAGCTTGTTGGCTGAAAACATTGTTGTTGAGCTTGTTGGCTGAAAACATTGTAGCTAATCTTACTGTTTTTGAAAGCAATGTTGCTAAGATAATTGTGGGAGATAATTTTGCCAAGCTTACTATTGAAAGTATTCTTGAAAAGCTTACTGATGGAAGTATTCTTGAAAAGCTTACTGATGGAAGTATTCTTGAAAAGCTTACTGATGGAAGTATTCTTGAAAAGCTTACTGATGGAAGTATTCTTGAAAAGCTTACTGATGGAAGTATTCTTGAAAAGCTTACTGATGGAAGTATTCTTGAAAAGCTTACTGATGGAAGTATTCTTGAAAAGCTTACTGTTGTCAAGTATTGTTCCTAAGATTACTATTTGAAATTACTTCCTCTAACTGCTGGAAAACATCGTTGCTAAACTTACTGTTTTATTAAAATTTACTAAAAATTGTTGCTAAGCTTAATGTTTTACAAAATTCTTGCTAAGCTTTTTGTTTAACACCGCTACAAAGGTCATTGTTTTGGAACATCGATGCCGAGCTGAGTCAACTCTTTGAAAACATTGTTAGAAAAGCGAACAGTTTTTCAAAATTTTTCTACGCTGGTGGAATGTATTGTTTGCTAAACTAATTGTGCTTTTTCAGGTTTAAAAAAAAAACCCGTTTATTGAATAATTGCTGCCAAATCCTGATTGTTGACTTTGGCGACAGTCAACATATATGCCAAAGATATTATAAACTACAAACCAGTTGTTGACTTCCAGTGAAAGAAAAGTTCTGCCATCTTGAAACACAATTGTTTCGATTCATGTAGACGACATTCATCAAGACATCAATCTCCACATTCATAGTACACTATTCACTAAACTAAAGAATGTTTTGCCGATTTACAATCCGTCTTTCTTCGAAATCCTCCACGGAAGCTGTTTATTGGAGCCACTTGTGTAGCATTGTTCCTTCAGCTGTACGCAAAATAAACAAGCCCATTGTAAACAAACTCCTCCACTTTTGTACAGACATTTCCCATTACCCCAGAGACATCCTTCAAGTTCCTCTTTTCTCAATGCGTACAAGTACATCAAATGCCCTAAATAATGCGTACCTGTTGCTGTACCTGCTGCTCTTTGTCTGTGTGTGTTCTACTCAATGCACAGGTGTGCAGGTTTTTGTTTATTTACCTCGTATTTTAAGTTTGAAAAAAATAAAATGGCTGTGCAATAATAACCTTCCCCTCGCATTCGGAAAAATGCTACTTTCACTGAAGGTGCTGGAATTTCAGCTTCGGGTTGTGGATTCAAAAGGATAGACGGACCGCAAGGAAAATAGAAAGAAAATGTCTTGAGGAGAGAGGAATTCTTTGTTGAATATGTGATGGAATGGGAAGCCCCTGGTTTGCGGCGGCCCTGTGCATATAAGGGCGTGTGTTCTCAGGAATGTGCCCTTCGTGTGAATGGATAAGGAAAAGAGAGAAGATGGGGCTGCCCTTCTTTCCGTGACCTTTCGCCAAAAAAAAAAACTGTTTGTATGTATAGAGGCAGAAAAAGAAACAGCCCTGTTAGTGGCGCCTTTTGAATCGTGCCGGTGTCTTTTGTGTACAAGGGGGAGAATCGCCAGTTCCTGGAACCGAATCTGCATGGTATGCATGCTGCATTCATCTCAATATTTCAGTCGCAGCTCCAGGCGATTCAGAAAGAGAACTGGTTTCGGTTCGCTTTTTGAGTTTGTTCCAAGTGCGAGCTTGTTGCTGGGTGTGGTGTACCAGGTACCCTACATAGTCGAGACCCGTCACTCTTCGTGTTCTTGTTTCTTCATCCATCAATATCACAAGAGACGTCGAAATCTTTAATTATTATCAGGGAGAAATCATGGGAGAAACTCGGTTTATGTATAATATACAGAGAGTTTTCAAATGATATGGCATCTGATGACACACGGAATCGATGGAGACGCAGAATCAATGCCATCAAGAAATATCTATGTGCAATCCAAATAAAATTGAATTTATATATATGAAGGGATTAAAGTGTCCGAGTGAGTGTAAGTTACATTTTCAACAATTCTGACTCTAGTCCAGAAATGATATATAGACAGAGAGGGATTAAGGTTGGTTTTGGCCGCGGGAGCAGAAGAAAATATCGGGCCGTCTTGTAATGACTATACTTTCATAAAAAATCAAACACTCTTAACAATTATGAAAAACTAGCCATAATACCCGGCTCTTCCCGGGTCTTCTTCAATTGCTGGAAGGATTGAAAAAATTTCAAACCATTATAAAGTAATGAAATGTTATAATGGCAGCATTAGAGATGTGACAAACCATTGTAAAGGCATATGCATGTCTGGAACATATTGTTTGAGAACCACAGTAACCAAAGCAAACATTCCGAAAGGCATTGTTGAGGCCCAGAAACCATTGTTGCCCGACAGTTTTTTGTCCATTTAGGGCACTTGCCCAGCTCTGACGAACGTTTAAAGTAGCCTACGGTTCAATCTGGGCCATGTTTGGTATATATGCCAAATTTGACGACGATCGATCTAGAATTGTACATTTGTATAAAGAACAGAGATACAGACATACTTTCACATTTATATATAAGATATAATGAATGCTATCACTTACTATGCAAATTTTACCTTTGTAGCGACTAGTGTTTGTATGAAACGTGGACGATCAAGTATTGAAATTGGGAACTCTGTTGCTATCTTAGATTAGTTTTCAACCTCTTGGTGAAAAAATTTAATCCGTAAGTTAACTATCACAATTTTTTTAGAGTTGGAGAAGCGTATGAACCTCGTTTGGAGATTGATGTTCCAAAATAAACAAACTATAAGAGAGACATGAATCTTCAACACGTTTTACCTGAAAAGTCATTGTCATTTCAGCAATCCAGCCTAAAAAATTCTGCCTGGGGAGAAAATTACCACAGACACATTCACATAAACGTACTTCATAGGTCCTGTAATTGCATTCGCAATTGTCAGGTGGTGCTATAGTCATCTAAGATTTCGTAAAACACCAGCTGCAAAGAGAAGACAATATACAGTGTGGTGAAACTAATACCAAAATCATTGCTTTTTAGAACCAAAAACAAGTTCAACTTTTTTTTTTCCATTGTAATTTTTTAATGCTTAAAAGCAGTCTACTTGTTATATTCTGGAAAAGATCAATAAACCACGGGATAGTGAAAACTGAACCACGAAAAACCATGGAATGGAGAAAAAATGAAAAGGATGACTAAAAGTCAGCTAGGAATTGTGAGAAAACCGACACTTTGCAAATGACATATCTTTAGCATACTTCGAATTGTCCAAAACATTAGGGAAAAAAATCTAATTAAAAAGTAATTTCCATATTGGGAAAAACTCATAGGAAACTCAATGGGAATTCCCAATAGTCGAATTATCCGAAAATTCGAATTATTCCGTTACTATCACGAAGTTATCCCGTATACCAATTAGGGCCCGACTTGAACACTATAGGCTACTTAAAAAATTCGTCAGTGTTCAAATGCCCGAAATAGACAAAAAAAAACCTGTCGAGCAACAATGGTCCGTGGGCCAACAATGGCTTTTGGACTGTTTATTTTGGTTTCCTTGGCTCCACACACACACAATCTACCACACAGCATATTTATCCCTTTACAACGGTCTGTAACTTCTTCAAGGCTACTACTTTACCGCACACTAAAACTCCGGTCATATATCACCATACGGCAATTTCCAACCAGTGGAGTTGAGTGGGAAATGAAGGCGCCATCTATCGGTGGTCACCCCAGGCTCGGTAGGTAAAGAACTTATTTCCGATGTTCTTTGGCTGCAAACACCAAACATGGCCCCCGCTCTGTCCGATGTTCTTTGGCTGATTCGAACCCCTGGACCTTGACGGTAACCTTGATAGTAGAAGACGAGCATCTTACCACTGCGTCACTCAGGCACACTTCTTCAACGCTGCCAGGATATAGACAAAACCCGGCAGCGCTGATTTTTTTTAGCTAGTTAATGAAAAATCAATCTACACAAGTCTTGGCCCAAGGACCCCACTCAAGAATTTAGGAGGGGAGAGCAGGGCCGTCAATTCAACTTTTTCCAGGGGGGGGGGGGGGCAAAGAATATGTACTCAATGTATTTATAATTATATATATATATATACATACCATTTTTAGTGCATTTTCAAAAGCCCCCTGACCCCCCCTCCCTCGCAAATGACGGGCCTGGGGGAGACACATGGTATATTCTTAGTATGTCCGTTCTAGAAATAATCTAAGAAATACTTATACAGTCGAATCCCGTTATAACGAACGCCAAGAGACCGGAGGAACCACTTCGTTAAAACGAAATTTCGTTATAAAGGAATTCCAGGTTACCTAGCATTGTTCCTATGTAAACTTATTTGGGGGATTAGAAAAGTGTTCGTTGAATCGAGATTTTCGCTATAACGGTATTCGTTAAAACGGGATTTGACTGTATAGAGGATTAAGATCAACAATATTAGGGACTCGCCGATTCTGTTTATACCCAACAGTAACTACCATACGTGAGAAAATTTCCCACGTATTCTGAGTGTACACCATGCGAAAATACCTACGTACGTACGTACACGAATTCCTACGAAAGAATTTCGCTACCGAAAAAAAAAAAATGGCTTCTTTTTTTTTTCGTGGTAAAGACTAGAGAAGAAGGAGCAGTTCGCGACCCGCGGCTTTTTCACAAACATCGGTAATTTCTGGTTTTCTCGGTATTAACAAGAAGTGGGGGGACTTCGAACCATCATCTCACAAGGTGGTTGTTCCATTGATCAGCTTGGAAAAAAAAAAGAACCGCTTCTTCTTCTTCTTCAATGGCGGGGGTCGTGGGTTCGAGATGTTTTTCTTCTCCTCCTTACTATATACTAGCTAGTATGCACATACTTACTGGGTGGGAACATTCCACAGGTTTCTTCTCTCCATTCCCAAGAAAAAATGGCGGGAATCTTCTTTCTTTTCTTTTCTTTTCTATGTGAGATTGAGAAAAGAAAACGGTTTCGATTTACATTCTTGGAAGAAGGCTGCTAACCCTGCTGGTATTTGTTGTTGAGTCCGAAATTCCAAGGGGTGAGCTTTGGCGCAAAAACACATTCCGATTGTATTTCGGCTTTTCCCTCTCTGTGATAGGGCATCGCTTTTCTCTCTGTACGGTGAAGTACAGTGACTACAAAATATAACAGACAGCCCCCTCTCCCATATCCGGTTTGGAGGGCCCCCAAGCCAGCTCTTTTTCATTTTCTCTCCTACTCTGAATTAAAAGATTGTAGACGGAAGAATAATGATTTCCTTGGGCCACCAGGCTTGAGCTCTGTCTGACTTCCTCATGTGGGGGTCCTCATGGTGACATGGTTGAGCTGGTGACATCGCTTATTGAGAAAAGTAGAAACGCTGCAAACGATGTAACGATACTGTGCATTCGGGTTTTTTCTTTTTTTTGCGTTCATTATGAAAATGTGGCTGGAACCTGGGAACCCCCAATAAGTTTTGTGCGGGCCTGAGCACCCCTAATTATTCCATGAACATGTTCAATGCAACTCTCCAACCCCCCCCCCCCCTTCCTCCAACTCCCGTATATGCGCGTAAAGTCTCGTATTTAGTCCTCCACTTCTTGGACAACTGGGAATTTCAGCCCTCCTCCCCCTTCAATGCTTTCTTCATGCTCTGGCGCCTCTGCATACTCTATGTCAATAGTTAATGGCACTCATGCAACCGGGCCTCTAGACTAGGATTTTTGGTGGGACCCAATTTTATTAATTATTAATATGGAAAAAAGATAGAAATTTTCTGAGGTCCTCCGGGATCAAGCCCTGTCAACCCCACCTTTATGTTATGAGGGTATGGATACTTTGAGACCGATCGTCTCTGTCTGGGATGAGGTAGTAGGATTGAGGCGTAGAAGAGGGGTTCTCAAACTTCATACGTCCGTGGCTCTCTGAAAAATAAGAGTGGAATCTCACATGTCGTGCATCACCTCTATTCGATCTTCAGGTAGGGACAGTCCTTTCGCATGTGCATAGCCCCCTCCATCCCATGATTATGAAATATGGTAGCATGATTTATATTGGATAGATTGTTGGATAGATTGGATAGCATGATTATATCCTATGATTTGCCTAAAATTAGAATGCAAATTGTATGCTGGAGCTTCTATTCTCAAAACATCAATTGGCCAAGGGCTCGTGATGTTGTCGAGATGACCATGTCTACAAGCACTTTGAGCATCCTTCGGTGGATTCCTCTCCGGGTGGAGTGATGTAATGCATAATTGGTGCATAATGATGCATAATCCAATAATTTTGGGGACTGAAATTTTTGAACTTATCGAACTCTTAGCCATAATCATTTTATCTCCTTAATGTCGGTTGCTATGCACAAGGCCCCCTTAAGTAAAAAAAATACCGATCCTGTAAGTCATTCTTATAATGAAATCGATTGATTTAACAGTAATTTTTTTTAGAAAAATCGGCGAATGAATGAATATCACACAAGAAGCTTTCAAAATAAATAAATATTATGAGCGAAACGAAGGACACCAAGCCCTCCATTGAGAGTTTTACCACCCGATTCAAACATGGAATATGTGGCCTCTTTTGCTTCTTTCTAGAGTGAAACGGGAAGTTCTCCTCATGGGCGAATCAGTGGGAACTAAGGTTTTGATAGAGGGCAAGGGGGCCCCCCCGTATTTGGCCCTTCTTCCCCCTTGGAGGTCCTTTGTGAAATCCAGTGAAGAGAGGGAACGTTTTTTTTCACCCTCTTGGTGTATTTTTACTATGAGCTTGTAATAAGGAAGTTTTTCTGTGCGTTGTTGTCATTTTTTTTCTTTTCTGCCCGAACGGGCCTGCTTTCATTCCCGCGAATTTCCAGGCCCTTTTTACGTGATAAATGGTTTTCTTTAAGAAGAGAGAGAGATCCGTGCTAGGAGACCATTTAACCACAGACTCGGGTTGATATTGAAAATTACAGGCGGAAAAAAAAACTTTTGGCCTATTTTTCATTTAACCCGGCGAAAAATGCTTTCCTCTTGGTACTACCGTTTTTTTCGTAAAAAAAGGCCGACAAAAACTGACTGGTGGTTCACGATAACAAGGGCTGTTGATAAGTAATTAGTCCAAACACGGATTGCGCATGCGTACGTCAATCATGTTCACCCGGGAAAAGAATCCGCGTGCTAATTTATTCACGGATACAACTCGCTTGTAAATTAACTATTTCTAAAAACTTGTCCCTTAGAGCAGCGGTTCTTAAACTTTTGTCACCCGGGGTTCCCTTGTCTCGGTGAACGTTCATCAACGGATGAAAAGATGACGATGTGTGGAAGCAATTTTCCGGAACTAAAAACATTTGCCCTATTGAGAGATTATCCTCTAGAGCCGTGGTTCTTGAATCAAACAGTTAAACCCTTCCCACAATATATTACAGACTTCCACTGATTTTGAAAATATTTTTTTCATTAATAACGAAATTATATTTTTTTCATTAGTTCTGAAAAGTTTCTTTCATTTAGTTCTGAAAAAGTGTCATTAGTTCTGAAATTGCTGTTGTACCTTCCGTTAAATCTAGATTTTCCTTATTTCTGGAATAATTTTTTCTTTATTTGTAAATTATTTTATTATCTCTAATTCTGAAAATATATTTATTCATTTCTGAAAATATATATTTCTTTCTTTATTTCTTCCTTTAATTCGGAGAAGCTTCAGTTATTTTGAATACGGAAAACAAGAAAGGCTTTTGTACTTCTCTTTCTGAAATTTCTTGTTTCATTAGTTTCGAACTTATTTACTGTATTAGTTATGGAATAATTTATGTTTCCTTGATATCTCTGAATTTTCATTAATTATAAAATTCCTTGTTTTATTAATTCTGAAGTTTTATCAGTTTTCAAAGTATTTCTTCCATTTCGTCTGAAAATAATTTCTCACATTATTTTCGAATTTTAATCAGTTCAGAAAAAAAAAATCATTTAATTCATCAATTCTAAAAACTTTCATTAATTTTAAAAACTTTCATTAATTCTAAAAATTTTCATCAATTCTGAGAATGTTTTTTCACTGGTTCTGAATTTTCACTCATTATTGTTTAGTGAATACCTTTTACTAACTTTTATTATTTTTGTGAATTATTTTATCATGTCTTTTAAAGGCTGACCCCTCCCATGATAGCATATAATATTGAGTCTCAATTTTACCCCAAAAATATGCCCGGGACCCTGAACCCCAATAACTTATTAAGACGAGATGACTGCTAATAATCACGGCAAATATTACTTTATTCGTGCTCTATCCGGGTCGTGTGAAAGATTATCTTTCCATGCCCTTCTTCCAGGGCCGGACTTAGGCGGGTGCGAAGGGTGCGGCCGCACCGGGCCGCTAAATTTTTGGGGCCGCAAAAAAGGAAAAAGATGTTTTGATTACATTTTGACTTCAACTTCCCAATAAAGTAATAGCTTAAAATGCAGTCCAAGATAGAGAACCTCTAAGGTTGAGGGCCTGGGTAGATAATCGGTTTTCCAGCCCTGACAGAACTAAAAATTTCAGCACCTGAACTGAGTGCGCACTCGCAATTTTTTCACTGGACAGTGGACACTTTGCCCATATTTATTACCGGATGACTTTTTTTTGTTACCATAAAGTAGTAGTGGTTTTAAGTCGTTCTCAGGCGCCCATGTGAACCTGGTGGGCACCAGAGTACCCATTAGACACCCTCGGGTATTGGGAAACCCCTGTTCAGAGGGGCCGCAAATCTCTTTTTGCACCGGGCCGCAAAATATTAAAGCCCGTCCTTGCCTTCTTCCTCCTGAGGGTTGGGCTGAAAGGGCTTTAGACTTGGGGCCACGGGACGATTCTCATGCTTTTTTGTTTTTCCACGCTATAAATTTACCATAGAGGGTATGGGGGGGGGTGCATGGTTCTTCCATTATTTATAATCACCATGGCCAACACACATCTTTACTCGATACCAACATATACCTTTGACTTTAAACTGTTTCAAACCAATGTTAGTATCGAGTCCATCAAAAAACTGTTTTCAATATTGCCGTAAGTACGCAGTTAAAAAAAGTCGAGACACTACGATAAACGGGTCCCGTCCCCTTTTGGCTTTCTTTGTCCCGTTTCCCGCCAAAAAAATCTTCGGAAAACAGGTGTCAACCCGAGAGAGAAGCGAGAATTATTATGCACAAACATACAAAGGGACTACCGCGACCTTCGTTTTGATATAATACAGTATAATATAAAAATGAGAAGAAAAGAGGAAGGTCACACACTCACAACATTGGCGCTCTTCTGGTAATGAGACCACGAACAAGAAAAGGTCATGTCTCCAATTCAGAGGTAAAAAAGAAAAAAATGCCATATAAAACCGAATCCCACGCAAGAAGAAAAAAAAAACGCCAAGATGATGATGATGATGCTAAGAAAAGATTCCATAAACGAGAGAAAAGAACATTTTTTCCTTTAATATTTCGCCTTGAGCCAAACAAAAGAAGAAGAACAAGAAAGAATTCCCAATCTCTAATAGAAAAGAAGTGATGGCGGCGAAAGAGAAAAAAATAAATATAAACGTATAATTATATTAGATATATACAGTGCAGTGCGTACGGTGAGTGATGGAATGCCAAAAAGGCGATGCGGCGAGACCTTTGGCGCCTTTTGTTTCCCTTTTGCATTCCTCGAGTTCCGCGACGCGTGGCGTTCATTCGTTCGTTCGTAGGGTTATTATATTATATAGGCGAAAACCCACGTTTTTACAGCGGTGTTTCGTCGTTAAGGGGTTACTTTACGTTTTTTGTTTTCTTCTTTCCATTATTGTACGTATGTATCTTATATTTTGTTTTTAGTACATACTCAGACAGACAGTGAAAGCGATTGGGTCATCGACTCTCTGGAAAGTCTATTTTTTTCCCGCCAATTTCTTTCTTTTTAGTGTGTGTTATTTTTTCAAATATTTATTTCCAAGTTGGGTTTCTCCGTTTGGCGGATTGGCGGAATTTTTTCTTTTTTGTCTTGTGCTAAGATGGCTATTGAAGATCTACTTTCACGCCATTAGACACAAATATGTGTCTCACTTCTTTAGAGTTATCGAACTGAGAAATCATGAGGAGAGACATCGCTGTTCTTCAGGAGGAGGAGGAGGAGGAGGAGGATGACAGAGGACTAGCCTGTGGCCCTTTAACGACCTATTTTTAAATTTTTTTGCACTACAGATTTGCTAGAAAATCAGTGTAAGCCCCCCTTTCGGAAGCCGTAGATAGAAATTTTTTTCGTTTGGGGGGGGGGGGAGATGCCTATCATTTCCGAGAACCTATATCAGGGCAACTGTCCCGAACTGTAAACTTTAAAGAGCAGCAAATTTTTAGGGAAACAAATAAAACAATATATAACCGTAACAATTATTGAAAATTTCACAGCTTAGGGCTAGTGGGTGCTAAAATAATGTCTCCCCTCCCACAAAAACCCTAGCTACGGCCCTGCCTGAGGCTCCCGGGCCGTGTCCGGGTGGACCCATTCGTTAAGACGGGGGTTGTCAGACTGTGCGCTGCCAACCTTTGTCAGGGCCGCCATGAAGGTTTTTTCGACATTGAACATTTAAGGACTGGACAGACCCCACTATGATAAGCAGCCCTCCTTCCTTTGAACCGAGATTTTAGTGGGTTTTTTTTTCCTTTAAAAAACTGACCCCTTGCTTGTTGAGAAAATCTTGGTTACACTTATGCTCCCGGCACAAAACCCTGAGGCCCCGGGTAAGCTCATGAGAACAGCCCTGGTTACGGGACATAGTTCTCATGAGATTGTTCAGAGCCGTAAGATCATAATTATATCGAAGACAGACAGTGGTAGAATTAGATAACTCTTTGAGAGGGGCAGCCCAAAAAAGTGCGCCGCAGCAAATCAGGGAACTGACGAAGTGCATCGAGATCTGTAAGGGTACTGTAGAATATTTCGAATACCCAAAGAGGGGTGCCACAAAAACGTGAAACTCTAGATTATACCATAAACAAAACCCGTTAGTTCATTCTTACGCGGCACAAAACACAGGGAAATGGTGGGCAGAACTATTTTTTTGTGTGTGTGTGTGTGTGTGTGTGTGTGTGAGAGTGACTCATTCTTGGCACCACCGCCAACTGCTAGACAGACACACACACACACACACATGAGATGAAGTCTTGTTGTGGCGATCGCCGAACTGAGACGAAGCACGTGGGTGTGCGTATTTCGGTTGATTCTTGACAGCGGCGGCCGAACATCTCGCGAATAGCCAATCCTCGTTTAGGTCATCACGCCGAGCAACGTGGGCCGAGGGAGATGCCATCGCCTTTTCTGTCGATGTTAGTTAGTAGCAGCGGCGGCGCAACAGCTGTAACTACTCCATTCCCGCTACCAGAACTCTATTCTCTCTCATCGCCAACATTTTTTTTTTTCCTTTGAGCTGGACACGATAATGCAAAAAAACGAGAGGAAATATGCAAGAGCAAAAGAATATAAATTGGAAAATATGGCAACATTTGTCTGGTGGCAGAAACAAGAACGCGGAACATTCCAAACAGGGCAA
This sequence comes from Pholcus phalangioides, assembly GCF_987345545.1. Lineage (NCBI taxonomy): Eukaryota > Metazoa > Arthropoda > Arachnida > Araneae > Pholcidae > Pholcus > Pholcus phalangioides. Next base: position 2,931,585 of record NW_028301612.1, on the reverse strand, counting down.
GAGAAGTGACTGGTACCCGCAGGATCTATTGCCTCATACACACCGAGCTGATTCATATCTCTGATTGCATTTGGAATGGAATGTGGCATTATGATGGGGCCGCCGCCTCTGCAAAGACAATCTTACTGCCAGCCATAAGCGGATACAGACTCCTGGAACTGCGGGGGGGGGGGGGGGCTGAATCACCGAGATTCATGGGTGGAGATGCGGGGGGGGGGGAAGGCCGTGGGGGTAATAATTACCCTGCCCCCCAGACTTCCAAGTCCATCTCCGCCTATGCCGAGATTGTGTATAGTTAATGAAGAGGGGTGAGTGTCCTGCTCCACCCTGCCGCCTATCATACAATTCTTTTAATTGGGGGCATGAAGCATGATCTGCATCCACCTATGCTGGCAGCATAAGTCAGGTCATGCCCCCCCCCCCTCTAAAAGCGTGGAGCTGACAGGGCTTTAACCTGATATCCTAGGAGTTAGTGGTATTATTATTTTTTTTATCACATTGAAATTCACGATAGACAGGGGCTTGGAACTAAGACCTCGGACCTATTTTGTTTTCTGTGGTTCCCAAATTCGAGGTGCGAATGCGAGCTAATCTCCCCATTTGAATGTCTCACCACAGAAAACAACAGGCGTGCAACGGTACATGTGTTCAATCACTACTCTTCACTCGTTTTTTAAGAAACAGATGGCAGCACTAAAAATTCACGATCCTCACTCAAGACTGTTAGGTATGCATGCACACTTTCGGCACAATTCACTCGGTAGTAATCGGCCATAGACCGGAGTTGTGCTCGAATCGAAAAAAGAAAGACCTGGGGGCCCATCAAGGATCCCATCCTAGGTACCCTGCTGAAATGATACGTGGATCATGGGTAAGAGAAAAAACGTGTAAATACCGTATGCACCATATGAAGAACTTTAAACCGCTTTTCGAGTCACGAGCACTGTTTGAGGAGGAAGAGCACCAGTATGGAAACACGGACCTTATGCTGAAACTGACATGAGGTTACTGTGACTTTCACTTGAATATATAGGATGGGAATGATTCAATTTTTGATCAAGAGTCAAGACCTCGCGAGCACCGATCACTCCCGTGTGCTTAAGTCTTTCTAGGGTGATGTGTCAGAGGGAGCGAGTAATTGTATATTAATTATTCCTTTAACGTGCAGAACACAAGAGAACGGACTGATAACGACCAGGCTCTGTCGCTTATGCGAAATAAGCTCATGGCTCCGAAGGGCGTAGATGTCAAGGAGAAAATACTGAATTACAAGTAGGGGGGCACGATGATGATGATGAGGTGAATTCATATATACGCATATACATTACATTAGATCAATCGTCTCCACTTTGAGGCTGGGGGCGGGGGAGGGGAATATACCGGAGCAGGATCTTTGGACGCGGCTGTTTGGCACCCGCAACAATGGGGGCTTTTATGGACCCAGCATTGCTGGTGCTATGACCATGACTTTACAACCCTAAAATTAAAACGCATAGAATTTTACATAATTTTTTTGTATTTTAATCATTGAATCCTCCGCTTTTTGCATTCCTCAAAATCCTCTAAAATATTTTTAGGGACCCTCGCCCCCCCCCCCCCTCCTTCCTTCCAGTTATTTGGCTTACTCCTCAAGGAGCCCCTGAAATATTCTAACAAAAAACATTTTTGAGAACCATAAAACTTTCAACAGATTCTCATCGTCCCGTCATCGCCAACCGTTTCGCGTTATTTCGGTTTAAATACCGACTTCGACGGTAATTCCGGTTTATACGCACATACTGAATATACTGAAGTGCACTGTATGTATAATAAATTCTTTCGAGGGGTGAAAATACTTCTCTAGGAAAGCCAATGAAATCTACTCGAAAGAATTCCAGAAAAACGGGCATTTCTTTCCTCCCCGGTAGAGGATTTTCCAAGAAAATTTCCATCTCACTTCCTCCTTTTAAGGGTCCTTATCTCTCTTCTCTCTCTTGCATACTTATTACACATTCCTCGAGATACGCACACCGCATGCTCATACTTCCATACTATGTTAGACACCCATGTCGGAAACCGTGTAGTAATCTTCAGACGTGGGGGTCGAAGGGAGATAGCTATAAGGATGGAAGTTTTTTGGTGGGGGGGGGGGCCCTAACCGAAATAAAAAATCCGATAAGGACATTGAAGACATTCTTGGTATGTGTGTGTGTGTGTATCCATCCCGTGACATGGCCCCGCTGATTCCCGCGTCCACATCACTGAATGCTGAGGCCGTTCCCATCATGTCGTGGGTATTTTCTAGTCGTTTGGTCTTTATTTCCTATTATAAAAAAGGGGAAAAAACCGATTCTCGTGGCAATTCTCCATTTATTCCTCGACAAAATTTATTATTATTACAATGCTTTCATAGATCAGTTATCATGGCTGTGGGTCCGATGATATCTATGCCACGATGACGGATCGGTTCAATTGATTGAATCGATGGCACCTTCATAAACGCCGAATGAAGTCTCTAGACTCTAAAAAAACTTGTTAATTGCAATAAAGACGTATCGCGCGATCGTCATGATCATCAATCTCGTGGCATGTGAATTCTCGGTAATTCAATGTCACAGATTAATGGCGGAAAAAATTAGTGTTCCTTCCCCCCTCCCCCCGTACTCTCCGTGCGCCAGACGGGAAGCGAAACCCGTAATAGCCATGGAAAAGAGAGCGTGAACAACAGAATTATACCATTAGGTGATGACCAGCTGATGCGCGTGGAGGATAGATAGTCTTTTTTTAACCTTATGTAATACACCGTTTCACCGCTGAGAAATTTAGCTCTGGGAGTTCGCTCATATGTTGTTTGTGAAGGGTAAATTACAAGCTTCTCTCGGCATCGGCTCCAGCCTTGAATCTTGGATTACGGGATGGATCTCTCGATACTTTCTGTGTGTATTTTCAAACTATTAATTTACTATGGACGGGGGGGGGGAGGGGAGGGCGTGGGAAACCTTTGTTTAAGGGCCTGTTGATAGCATATTTACAATTTTCACTCCTATTCGAGCAAGGGGAAAAAATTACATATCTTGATTGGTCGCGGCGAGTGACGAAGGTAGCAAGCAATGCGTTACGAGGAGCGGAGTTTTCAGCTGAAACTACAGTTAATTGGCTAAAGCCGATAGAGCTTGGGCCGTGTCAACACCATCTATAGCAGGCCTCCACGCGATGCTAGTGACGTCGCTGAAGAAAGTCGTCTCACCTTTAGCCATTTGCATATACCAAGCCGACGCATGCGCCATCTTTACCTTTTTTTGTAGTACATCCAATAGCTATAGGTGAGATGACCTTCTTCAGAGACGTCACGAGCTTCGTGCGGAGGCCGTCTGCTATAGATGGTGTTGGCCGTGTTCGGTTTGAAAAAGAGTGTTCGAGGGGTTCCGGATAATCCGAGGAGTTGAAAATTTTTCGAAATTCCTTCTCTAAACACTTTACGTATTTCTCTTGTTTGAGTCTTTCAACGAATGCGGCGAGTAATTTCAGTTTGTTTGTTTTTTTCTGGTGGGGGAAGTCTTGATCTTTAGGCTGGGATCTTCGGTAGACCCACCCCAGCCAGAATTTTCCACCGACCCTTCTATAATGCCTTTATGATGTGTAAAAAATAACAAAATTCATATCGGGCACAGGGATATGGAGAGGGGGGCTGTCAGCCTCTCTTGCATCGATCTTGACATATCTAATCTTAACGAATTAAGCTAGTGGTTCTCAAAATGTTCGTTGCTGCTCTTAGGGCATCCCGAGAAGTTCGTGTAGTATACACGGAGGTCTTCAATCAATTCAATTCACCTACAACAACCCCGAAAAATTGTCTAGAGGCAATTTACTGTCGAATCTCTTTCGGGGGGGGGGGGGGGAGGGGGAGGCTGATGCGGTTTTTTTTTTGTTATTGTACATAGAGAATCTTTACAAAGCAAAACGAAAGTAGCCTGCCGACGAAACCAGGTCATCACAAAAGTGTGAAATTTTGTGGAGGGCTTCAGTGATAGGAATTTGTTTCAGGGGGAAAAAATAGTTGCACATGTCGCCACCAGAGGGTGTTTTATTAAGAAATGCGACACATTTAGGCAAACATTTACAATTTTAACAATTGTTACTGCAACAAAACATGTTCCACATGATGGCCATCATTTTCAGATACCATGTGAAATCGCAAGATGGCATGTTCCACAACTGGCCGAAGTGTGTGTGTGCGGGGAAATGTTCAGCACGTGGCGTGGCGTGAAATGCTGGCTTTAAGGTCAAGTAAAGTTTTTGGATTGTCCCGACTTACAGACGTTACAAATGCCCCCAAAAGCCAAAAATCGCGTGGATTAAGGTCCGGGGATCGGGAAGATTATTATAGATTAGGGAAGTGTTGGCTGATGACACGTTTCCCCGTAAAATGTGTTTTAAGAACATTCTTAACCGAGAGAGTAATGAGGCGTTTGTCACACTCGATCAGTAAACATTATCCATTGGACATGCGGGGCATTATGTCCTAAGTCGGAAGGACGTGAAACACAAACACAGGACTCCCTCAAATCCAACAGGAGCCAAATTATTGAACACTTCCATTAATTCTGACATGATTCCTTTCCATTAATTTTGGATTTTCATTCATTTTTCTTTAGAATGCGCGTATCTTTGTGTAAGTATTACACGTACATTTTGCAGTGATTTTGTATGCAAAATTCCTTCTTCCAAAATAGATATGATGCCGAACTTTTGAGCACTTGATCGAATGCCTGTGGTCCTACCATACTGGAGCATTTACTCTGGACCAGTGGTTCTCAACCTTTGGTCACATGACTACACTTGCGGTCCTGGGATATTATAAAGGCGGTCCACGGGTGAAAATTAGATAAAAGGGGAGTCACGACAAGTGGTGAAGGGGGTCACAGAGAACAGTGAAGGATTTGAGCTTGCATGTCAAATGTGGTGGGAGAAAATGTAACTACTTTTTCAGAATCCAGCAGAGCATTTCTATAGAAATAGGGTCATCTAAACAAACGGGGGTCTATTTGGGCACGGCCCGGGCCTCTTATAAATAGGGAGAGGGACATGATGAGATCTGGTATCATAATTTCGGAGCGTCATTTCAACCTTTTTCCAGGGGGCAAAGAGCATGTACTCAATGTACGCATATATATATATATATATACATTTTTAGTGTATTTTCAAAAGCTGGGGGGGGGGGCGCCCAAATGACGGGCCTGCATAATTTTTGAATGAAAATATGTTAAGTGTTGCCTCCAGCTAAGTATGGCCCCCCCTTACATCACTTTGCCAGAGGTCCCATGATGCTGTGACAGCCATGCATAAAACGCTGAAAAGAAGGACGCTCAGTATACTTTAGGCCAGGGTAGACGATGACACAAGGGTTAATGTGTCGGGAAAATCGATTTTAAGTTCTATGGATCGTTTATTAGTTTACACGGACCTATTTATCACATTTAATTTGGGTTTTTGTGAGAGATGGTCACCCACCTTCTTAACCGATGCTTGGCCCAGGGTTCCAAAGGGACTCCTAAAATTTTATTTATCATGAATTTAATTTTCATTAAATTCAATACGATAAGTAGAAAGGGTCTTGATCTGGGATGAGAGTATTGGGACCTTGTATAAGGCAGGGGGCTACGAGAAGGAGATGTCGTTAGAAGGGAGTTGAAAAAACACTGCTCTTTTCTTCTCCTCTAGACGGAGATCTTTGGCGGGTAATAGGGCCAGGATTTTTCACAGGCCCATAAAATGGTTTAAAAAACTAATAATAATATGATTGATTCCTGAGTCTCAGGGCTGAAGCCCTGTCAGCTTCTCACGTGGAGGAGGGAGGGGGGGGGGAATGCCAACGCCTTTAAAACAGAAATTACTGTATAAAAACACAAATCTATAGAAATATCTAAAAATTGCAAAGGGCGTGAGAAAAAAATGCCAAATAAACGGAAGGTTACGGAATATGTACAAAGATCATGAGATGACCTTAAAACACGACTAAATTATATATTATAATATATTCTTTACATATTTTCTCGAACAAAACGGGCTTTTGATGTGGAGGAAAAGAATCGTAAAATTACGAGAAATATTTTATACAACCGAATAAATGCAAGTTCATATTTTCTCTACGTTCCTATTCTTCCGTTATATTTATGAAAACATTAAAAGACACACACACACATATATTTACGAATTTAATTTGCATATTCTTACCAATTTATGACGATTTTCATCCTCATTCGTCATTGTATAATGAGAGAAAAAAAATGCATTAGTGTATTCCTTTTCCAATTTTTGTATAAAAAAATGCATTATGATTATCTACTAATTGCGGATCTTCTTTCCTCATCGACCTTCAAAAGGATGTAGGAAATGATAATATTTTATTCCTACAAAAATTAGAAAATTGCATTCTTGCATTCGAAAAGAATGGATGAGCCGAATAATGAACGAAATAAATGACTATTATATATACGGAAAAAAGGGTTATGGAGGATCCACGAAATATTTTTTCTCGGATTCGAGTCCTTCTAAATTAGAGATGAAAGAGATAAGGTAGCGTGTGTAATAATGTTTCTAGACGTTGCCTAAAATTCCCGTTAGAACGTCAATGAACTGAGAATAATCAATTTTCCCAACAACCCGGATGAAGAAAAATTCCACTGATATGGTATAGATTTTTAATGATCTTTCTTTTATCTCTACGTATAAATTACAGTAAAATCTCTGTGCATGGCCACCTCCCTGTGCGGTCAATGTTTTCTGCAATTCTGAGCAGAGTTTCGCATGAGAAGAGAAAAGCAATTCAAATGAGAAATGCATTATATACTAGGTTCAGAACCTTACGAATTAATCTACTTAATCTACTCTACGTCTTGGGTAATAATAGGTGCGTTTTCGTTCTTCTTCAGAATTGTCATTTTCCTTCTGTTTTTTTATGTGAATTGCCATCTTAATCTGCCGGGTACCTTCTCTTGTGAATTGCCATTTTAATCAGGAAGTTTCTCTCCTGAATTGCCATTTTAATCTGGCTGGCGAAGAAGTTGCTTTTGTGCCTTGCCATTTTAATTTACCTGGTGCAGAAAAGCTTCTTTTGTGACAACCATTTTAATCTGCCTGGTGAAGAAGACTCTTTTGTAAATCGGCATTTCGATCTGAATGGTGCAGAAGCTCCTTTTGTGAATTGCCATTTTTTGTGTGTGATTCCCGTTATCGAAAGTAAATTCGTTTCGAACAAAAACTAATAATTTGGGAAGGGGAATTTTCTGGCATCACAAGGGTCCACCATGAGGGAGTTATATAGTATATAATTCTTAATAAATATTAGTATATTTATTAAGAAATTAATGCAAGGGATTCGCCAAAAGTCCTAGTATAATAGCTGAGTATGCTAGAGCCCTGGTTCATTTATCGAAACAGAGCTCCAATCTTCAATCTGTTGTTCCGTGTGAGCATTAGGTACACATACGGTTGTATTCATTGTGTGACGAGTGACAGTTGATTGACTTAAATGGGTTAATGTAAAGTCAATGAACTTCTGAAATGATTTCTAAATCCCCTTTACATTTGTGAGGGGCCCATTTAAATGTTTTTCTTGTTCCTGCTAACGCGACTCGAACAATGAATGATGTTCGAATTTTCTACGACCTGTTCTGAGATAAATATTAATAATTGATTAATTTTCAATATTAGTGACGGCGAAACTATTATTAAATGAAAGTGAGGTTCTAATCAGTGACGTTACAGAATTCGGCGAGAGATTTCTAAGAATACCATGAAAAGGAATCGGGCCTTGGGGGTTATTTACTGCTGCTGCTGTTTTTCGATCCAATAATTACGGCCCACACCCTGCTTCCTTTTTTTTTCCCCCCGCCTTAAATATGGAAGCAGTTCGCGACCCATAACGGGTATAAAAATGATGAATAATGGCAACATTTTCTTCTTCTTAAAAGGTGGAGACGAACATGACGTCATTCACCCAAGTGAAATAAATAAAAGGCCGTTACGGCCTACGATAGATATTTCGTTCGCCTACTTTTGAACCACCTCGGGTCCAGTCATCGTTTGGGATGTGATGTGAGACGCCTATTTCATTCTGTTTCTCCCACCATCGAAAGTTCTTTCATCTCGGAATTTCAGATCAGTCGGAAAACAACATGAGAACAAGTGAAAAAACAACCCTTTAGGTGATATAATTAGCCGAAGGAAATCTAATCGACGATGGCGTAGGTGAGCTCCACAACCTCGCTGATATGCCGAGAGCTTTTCTGTTTGGAGAAGTGAACTTTTTCCAAAGACAAAATGACTTATCCTTTTCATTTTTATGGTTCTATCCTTTCGAGTAATCTAATATGGACAGGTATATAAAATTTATTTTACACAAACACATTTATGTGAGGGTTTTTTCAATAAAGATCTACAATTTTTGACCGATCTCTGCCATGTTTTACAATTCAGAACGAAAAATACTTGACTGAGAACGTTCGTTTCTCAACAGTGGGTGCAATATTTCCTTTGTAAGGTACGGAAACTCGTCTAGAGAATTGTCATTTTTCTCTTTACCCGGTTTAGGAGCACCTTCTGCGAATTGTCATTTTAATCTGGCTGGTTTAGAAGTTCTTTTTGTGAACTGTTACTTTAAATTTGATTGTTTTTTGCTCAGACGTTTTATTTATGAACTGTCATTACCCTCTATCTGCTGCAGAAGCTCCTTTAGTGAATTGTCATTTTTCTCTATCTGGTTTAGAAGCTCCTAGTGTGAATTATCTTTTTTTTTTCAAATTTGTACCGAACACAATACTACAAACATGAAAATGTCATTTCAATCCGTCTAATAATGCAGAACTTCATTTCTGAGAAATCATTTTTCTGTACCTATTGTTTCATAAACCACTAGAATGAAAGAAATGCGCTGCAACAATGTGTGGTTTTTTTTCCCAATTTTTGCTTCAAAAATAATCCAATATTCTTTATGCTTCGAAAGAGTTTTTTTGGTTCCAACAATGAAGCAATTTGTGAACGAATTCATTTTCAGTATGAATACATGAATTGCTGCTAAATTTTCGAGCATGTCAAAACGTTCATTTAAGTATCCGATGGTCAGCAATCCGATGGTGCAAGGCTAATTAAGTTTTAATATTCAACACGCATCAATTATGCTATTTTAGTCTCAATAGTCTCAATTATTAATACAAGCTACAGAATATAATTTAGCAATTTGAATTTTCAAGATTCCTCCCGGATGCATCAAAGAACATGAATGTAAAACTAAAATCTTGAACTCGCAAGTACCAAAGTATTTTCATGAGCTTTTAATATTTATCATCAAAGTAAAATTTCATTCAATCTGGCCAATCTCAATTTGACCCAATCCTAATTTAACAGAGATCAGCAAAAATTTTTTTACTTATACAAATTCACTTAGAGAGACTTCAAAAAATCGATTTTCTCAGCACAAAATTCAGAGAAATAAAAATAATTCATAAGGGCGTTATAAAAATAACCATTAGAACTTTATATATTATGCATAAGTATCAGTATTAAAATTTCATGGAGGGAGGGCCGAAATCTAAAAATAACACGAGACGCTGCACTTAAAATATTTTTAATGCCATTTTCTTTAGTTTCGGTTTCGAATGTGCTTTATCGTAATGGCCGTAAGTTCTAAGGGGGAAAAAAAACTCAAGTAAATCTTTCTGCGATTCCTGTATAAAACAACGAGAAATCTAGAAGGAAATAAACAAGAACAAGAAGTATTTCTAGGAATCGGAAAGGACGATTCCTCAATCAAAATGCCATTCCAGGGAGGGTTATTTACGATTTTAGTACATAGAAGGAGTGGGCAGCGATTATTGGATGTTTTACGATTGAATTTATCGTCTATTTTTTTTAGGTTTTCTTTTTCAATATTCACTAGTATATTCCAAAATATCCTTAAAAAACAGCATAAAATATTCCGTGGTTTTTAGGGTAACCAAAGCTTTCTCTTAACATTTGGGTCACGATGGTGCTTTTTCATTTTTCTCCTCTCCACCACAAACGCCAATATTTCTGTTTTTATGTGATGTGTGTGTTTCGTGTATTGTTTATGACGGTACGTAGATAGATAGGCCTATAATATGATGGTCCAGGCACTGGATATGCTACTGCCCTCGTTTTCTGCATATACGATCCCGGTTTTTTTCGGTACCTGGGTCAGTATATAAGGACTCTATAATCATATTGAACGGAAAAGTGAATGACTTACGGGAAATGGATTTTGACAATAGAATAGCATTTCCTATGAGTATTCTAACATATTAGATGAACTGATTTTTTATAGGAAATGGGTGTTTTCGAAGAATTCGGTGTCCCGTTTGGTTGATGTCATACGGGAAAATGTTACAGATGTTACCAAGCATGTTCCGAATGTTGCTTGAATAGGCAGAGCATGAATTAGGTATTTGACGGATTTCTTGGAGGAGAACGACGACAATTTTCTTACGTTTTTTTGGCGGAGCATTGTCAACGTATTACAACAATCATTCCTTGGCTTACGAATGTTTAATAATAGGCTCATATTTGCTTGAACAACCATATCTCACTGAATTTACCAGCTTACCGCGTCAAATTTACTTCTAGATCAGGTTCTCAGAATTTTTACGTTTCCTACATCCTTGTGAATGACATTAAAAAAAACTTCAAATTCTTATAATGAGGGTTTTCGTATAGACGTCACAGTCATCATCACCATCACTTTGAGGGACAGGCACAGAATATTCCCCCATAGAAATTAGTGCTAAAATTGCCGATTTTATTTCAGAAATGCGAAAATTTAATAGGGTTTTCCGTCACGTTGATAATTTAAAAAACTGAATTGAATTCTTGGTTTTCGAAACATTGAGTTCGCTTAGAGATACGAAGTCGAGAAAATTAAATATAAAATAATTTACCGGACCTACTTTTGAGTTGGATATCCATGCAATAACACTGATTTCAACTTTTTAGTTGCATCTTCTGTGAAAGTTAATGCCCCCTTATTGCCTTTTAATATATTCAACAGCAACAATTCATATAGTTTGTTTTTTTATAATTAATTAATGGCTCATATAAATGACATTGGCATAATTCCGCAGCTTCAATCGGACAGGCAAATAGAAAACTCAAACTTCAAAAAAGAAAAAAACATTTAGCGCCCATATCACAAAGAAAAATAAATCGATTTCATTTCTACATTACTTTAATTAAGATTTGTTCTTCATCTTTCACGAGCTGCCGAGGAAGTCGCCATGTTGGTCGGTTTGTATGTCCCTCAAAGAAAGGGGTAAATATCACGTAAACAAAAAAGTTCCATGGTTACCCTTATCTGATCTTGAAAGGTACCCTAAAATAGACGAGCAGATACTAGCTGAGAATCATCGGTATTTTCTAGATCAGGGATGCGTAACCTTTTCAATCTGCGGGCCAGATAATCAAGATTATATTAGGTGACCATATGATCCGTATATATTCATCTCACACGTATGTAAGTCAAACATACACCTTTTTTTGGTGAGTTATATTTTGCTATATTTTGATTTGCAGAAGCCCTATATTTCCTGTGATTGGCGATTTTTCAGCAATTTCAGTGAGAACTGGCAACTTACTTCCTTTCGACAATTTCTTCTTGACCTTACTTGCCTTTGACAATTTTTTCGTATGGTGCTGTCCGTATTAATTCCGATTTTCCGTATTATCACTAAGGAAAGATAGTGAGCCTTTTACTACTTTCTTTTTACTATCTTACAGCGTTTTACCGGAACACTTTTCGCGGACCGTACCCTTGGTGGGCCGCATTTTGTGTACCACTGTTCCACTTAGTTTCACTCCCAGATCTCTCTCGACGCACCTAGCCTTTCTCATTGCACCCTAAAAATCAGTGGAAGAATTTCAATTTAATCATTGAGCTTGATACGTAATTTCAAGTTACGAACAATGCTGATTAAGAAATATCTTCCCAAGTCAGAGAACGACTGTAATTGCTCAGAGAATAATGTCATCACAACCGTGAGAAACGTTTCTTTTTCGTCACTGGATAACAAAAAGCACTTGACCCCCTATGAAATCACGCGAGAACCAATTTGTCATCTCCCCGAATTTAATTTTACTAAAAAAACGTAGGGAGAAATGAAAGAAGTCTTTTAGGATGACTATTATTTGTAGAAGTCAATCTCGTCTCACATTTTGTTGAACAGAACAAGGGCCTTGAATTGAAAATGTTCTCTTCGAGAGGCTCTCAGACACAGACGGAGGGTGCAAAGGCCTCATGACCTCGTGCTTCTTTATTATTATTCTAGTTTTCTTTCTCAGGGAATTCCAATGACGTCATCGTAATGTCATCTCAAAAATGTTCTTTTTTTTTCAACAGAGTGGATAAATGGAGGCGGTTCGACCACCCAATGTCGGTGGTTGTTGCTCATGTTGCTCTTCGGCAACGATATTGCCGCTGTCTCTTTCTTTTTTTTTCTGAAGGTGTCGTTGCTTTGCGTGGGAGTTCATCAGAAGCTGTTTCTCACTCAAAGATTTCCATATCACGACTGGAACAAAAGGAACCGCAGAAACTCTTCATAATTATTCATCTATGTTAGGGATTCTCAACAGGAGTGACGAGTCACTTTTATGGAATCACGGGATACACACACACTAGGTGTGTCTCTAGATATTTTAGAGGTGACAGAATATAGTGAGTGACTTAACGAATGATTTCCGCCTGGTGTGCCGTGGAACTTCGGGGCGTATCACGAGCTGCTCCAAGAATGCCTCGAATATAGAACATATATAACGGGAATCCTTGACCAAATTTTTCAGCAAATTTCTTCTCGACCTTAAACCAGACAATGTTTTCATGAATCCAACAATGAAGTAATGTTTTCTTGACTAATTATATAATATTTCCTTGGTTGCAACAACTGAACAACACTCTTTTCGTTTCAAGAATTGGAAAATATTTTTTAACTCCAAAAATTGAATAAATTTCCCTAGTTTCAACAATGGGAATATGTTTTTCTTGTCTTCAACAACGGCAACATTTTTTTTTGGCATCAACAATGAATCAATGTTTTCTTGGCTTCAGCAATAAAAGAATGTTGGAATGGCTTTAAAATACCAATACACTATTCTCTTGGAAAAAACAATAGAAATTTTTTTTTCCTTTCTGCATTAAAATCGGAGAAATTTCATTTTGGCTTTAACAATGACACAATTTTTACGGCTCCAACAGCATAACAATGGTTTCTTTTCTTGGTTGCGTTCAAACACGTAGCAATGTTCTCTGCGCTTGTACAGTAAAACGGATTAATATTGTTTCGGTTTCAACAGCGTGACAATGGTTACTTAGCTCCAACAATGACTTTTCGGATTTAAAAAAAAAATTGTGGCCTAAAGAATACATTTTTCTAATAATGAATTTTTTTAATGCTTTTCATTTCTGCAATATTTCCAAATACGTCCTGATTTCTGAAGTTTGCAATGGGATGTTGAGTCTTTTTGTCGTAGCTCGTATGTCGCGGTTCAAACCTAAAGATCCTTATAAGATACGAAGGAGAGAAATGACTTTCAACCGAGAAGAGGTTCTGGAGACCATGTCGTGTCATGTTGAATGATATCGCACTGACGGGAAGGAAATAAGTCATAAAATAAAAGCTTGAAATTTCACCCATTTTGGCGTCATGCCCACTGAATCCATCGCACTGGAGCCATGGTTCTGTTTCTCGTCCTCCTCCTTCTCCCATATCATGCGAATCTAACAGTTTGCGGGTGTCACCATCCATCCGTTTCAGTGGCGTATCATTCCGTGGTCGGTTGTGAACCCGGTTAATCACCGTTTATATCGTTTTTTCATACTTCACGTGGGTTGACGCGTCATGTCCGTCGTCCTTGACTTGAACCCGGTCCAGGGACAACGAGACGAGACGGCGTTACATTTTCTTTCCGAACCTTCGTGGGACGATGACTGACTACTCGTCTCAAAGTCGACTCGATTTTGCAAGTAAAAGAAACCCATTAGAGGTCCCTGGATCCCGCCCAAATGGGGTGCGGGGATCACGAGAACAGACACATTTCGATTATTAAATTATAATGGAACTGGTAATTCAGTGTGCTTCGAGATTGGTCTGTAATGTTTGCAGTGCCGCTACTTTGATGGGGTTTCGGACGGATCCGATGCTCCGGGCACCAAAGTCACTCCTTCAACCATTAATTTTACATTATGGAAAGGGAGGGGCGCAAAAATGTGCGTTTGTCCCTTGCTGACCCAACATCTAGTTGCTGCCCTGAATGCCATGAAATTTGAAGAGTTCTAATCCTATTCCTAGATGTTACCAGGAAGAGTGAAAGTTCAGGAAATTCTATTCTAGATCTAAGTATAAGTTTCAAACGGGACAAGTTCATTTGTCCTCATAGTACCTCATTCTTTTGATATGACGTCCAATTAACATTATATACCGCATGGACGGTGCAATCTTTACTTATTAACTTAGAAATGACCCTCCAATTGCCTAATTTTGAGGACTTGAAAGAAATCGACTAAGATCGAGGATTTGAGGTCAATTCGCACCGCCCCATAGTGCAGTCCAAGTAGCACAGTTTTAACGGACGCGGATGGGCTTCCAACCACTGTTCAACGTAGAGTATTATGACCGAAATACCCTCTGAGGTTCTTGACAAGGGGGGTCATTGGAAAAATTTCAGCTGATCCGTGAGCTTTGCTTAGAAAATATATATATATATATATATTTATTTATTTATTTTATGTCATCCTAAGAAGAAGTCACGGCCTTCATTTTATCGGCACAAAGGTTTCGTGGAACATAAAAGTCCAAGAATCTCCAATACATCGTATAAATGACGTCTCCAGTTCTGAGGTACTCAGTCTCGAGCTATCAGAAAAGATCACTGAGCTTTTTCTCATAAGACCACCGCTTATTGTATTCTCAAAGAAACTTACGGGTCCTGCACTTTTACGATGTCGGTCCTGCAGTTACCACGTCACTCCCAGTCCAAAGCCAAAACATCACGCAATTCGTAGCGAATAAACCATTCAAAGTCGAAGAATGCAAATCACGGCCGTTATTACAGTGGACTCCACTGACCACGTCATTGTTACAGCGGATTTCATTGAACAGGTCATTGTTACAGCAGACTCCACTGACCATTGTTGCAGTGGACTCCACTGACCACGTCATTGCTACAGCGGACTCTACTGACCACGTCATTGTTACAAAGGACTGCACTGACCAGGTCGTTGTTATCATTGTTACAGCGGACTCCACTGACCATGGTCATCACTGTTACAGCGAACTCCAATGATCATGGTTATCATTGTTACGGGGGAATCCACTGACCAGGTCGTTGTTATCATTGTTACAGCGGACTCCACTGACCATGGTCATCACTGTTACAGCGAACTCCAATGATCATGGTTATCATTGTTACCGGGAATCCACTGACCAGACTCGTCTTAACACATGGGCCCAGTCGGACACGGCCTGGGACCTCAAGTGCATGGGGGGGGGGGGGTGCCTCGTAATAAAAAGATTTGGTACTACGATTTGCAAGAGAAAGCGTAGAAATTTATAAGCAGGTACTTTCAACTCATTGCCCCCCCCCCCCCAGAATATCACTTTGCTCGAGGCCCAGTTGTGTTGTTGAGACGGCCCTGCCACTGACCATCAGCGGATCATGACCATGCATCAATCCCAATTAGGAGAATTTAAATTTGAACACGTGATCACAGGGTGACAGACAAGCCAGACATCGAGGAAGCATATGCCACCAGCTTCTCGATGCAATCATTCATCATCTCTAAATTCCAACAGGTCCACCTTATCATTCAATGTCCGATCCGGCCGAGAAAAGAATCCATTTGTGTAAAAAAACGAAGCCGATCCTCGCGGAAATGATGTGCGACGGTCGTTGGACAGGACGCGTGCTGAACATTCCAGAGACCATTACCTCTCGTCTCTGGAATATTTATACAGTATGTGAGATGCGCAACTTTACTCCAATCACGTCTTCTTCGCATGACAGTCATTACATAACAATTTTCGAGCACGACACAATAAAACACGGTGGTTTGTCTTTTTCCTTTGCGACCCAACGACGACGACGACGTAGTTGCTGGTGGTGGTGGTATGTCACGGTAAATTGATCAAGAAGAAGCGACTTCTCTGTCTTCTCTTTGATCTCGAGATAAGATCAGTAAAAAATGGGGGAAAAAAAGTCGCTCGTGCGATCATTTAATAGAAAAAAAATAGATGGAATCCTCTGTCTTCACGTATCGATGATATCTAATGATTTAATTTTCCTCTGCGACGCGGAAAATAAATTGTCTCACAAAGACGCTATTTACATTTTTCGATTCAATAATTATTGGGATTTCGATGAACCTTGAGTGGACTCTGGATGGAGGATATCTTGATGCATTAGACGCAACGGGGCCAAGCCACCCTTAGGGGCAATTCTGGAGTTTTGAATTTTCATTAATTCTAGAATTAATTCATTAATTCTTTCATCAATTCTGGAATTCTGAATCTCTTGTAAATTCTGGAATTCAGAATCTCTTGTAAATTCTGGAATTCGGAATTTTCATCTTTTTGGAATTCTGAACTTTCACCATTTTCTGGAATTTTTTATTTTTACCATTTTCTGGAATTCTGAGTCTTTTTTTTCTTTATTCTGATCGAGATTATTAAATAATTTCTTTCATTTATTCTGAAATCATCTTTTTAATTTATTCCGAAGTTTCATCAGTTTTGAAATTCTCAATTTAGTTTTTCATTTATTCTAATTTACCTTAATTTTAAAATGATTTCTTTTATTTATTATGAATTTGGACCTTCCCTCCCCCCCCCCTCTTGCCAATAACCCAATTTACAGAATAATATTTAATACATAATAATGCAAAAACAATAAGTAATTTTTCTCTCATCCGATCTTACGGACTATCACTGAAATCTCTCCAAGGAAGCAAAAAGGGGGGGAGGGGTTCGTGGACCTCTGCTTTAGAACCACTGCTCTAGAGTCTAAACTCGAGTTTCTTGAACAGATGAGGTTCTTGAAAGTTTCAGGGTTTCCGTGAGCTTGGATGATACCAAACATTGTTTTTTACATTGCTACATACTGAATATTATTCTGTAAAGGATTTTATTTATTCATATACTTGCACAGGAGCTTATTTTGTTCATTTTATTGGTGAAGGAGGAGGTCCTTGGA
This sequence comes from Pholcus phalangioides, assembly GCF_987345545.1. Classification (NCBI taxonomy): domain Eukaryota; kingdom Metazoa; phylum Arthropoda; class Arachnida; order Araneae; family Pholcidae; genus Pholcus; species Pholcus phalangioides. The sequence goes on along the minus strand of NW_028301612.1, from coordinate 2,914,356 downwards.
CTTCATCTTGTAGGAAGGGAAAGTTCATGGAACACAAAAGGTTAAGAACCCTTGGTGTAAAATAATTAATGTTAAGATCAAGGATTCCCCAATCGGTGTGTCATGGTGCTATTAGCATCAATTAACATCAATTGTGGAAGGCTTCCAGTCAAAAAATTACATTGCTATGTGTTAAGGAAGTTTCGCTTCTGACATTTCACCTGCCCTAACCGTTTGAGTGAGTGATCGTATGAGTGAATAAGGTCACTAACTTGATCACTAATATGGCTACTGCCATGGTCACTCATACGGTCACTAACCTGAACATGAAAAGTTCACTGACTTGGTCACTCATAGTCAGGCACTTGATTATTCATATGGTCATTCACTCAACCATACCGTCACTCCCACTCACTTACTCATTCGGCCACTCACTTGATCACTCATTCAGCCACTCACACTCACTTACTCATTCGGCCACTCACTTGGTCATTCATACGGTCACTCACTTGGGCACTCACTCATACGGTCACTAACCAATCACTTGGTCACTCACACAATCAATCACTCTCTCACTTCGTCATTCACTTGGTCGCTCATACGGTCAGGGTAGGCGAAATGGTCAGATTCGAAATTTCTGGATCTCTTTACTATGCCTGGAGTGCTCATGATGCTGATAAAGTAATCCGACGAAAGAATATAGTAATATATTCGCCCTGCATTAGTGAGGGCAACAGTGAGTGAGACCAGCATGCCGGGAAATTCGAGTCGGATTCTGGATTCCTTTTAAATACTGTATGTTTATTCTAAAAATCAATTGAATTGTTTGAATGCATACCTTTATTGAACCTTGATTTTACCGACATGCCGGGAACGAACCAGACCGTAATATTCGAAAATCTGGTTTACCCTCGATTTTTACGGCATGCCAGCTAATACGAGGGATGCGGTACATGGGGAAAGCAAGTATAAAACGAGGATTTTTCAGACCAACCAGGGGTGCCGCAAGATATTATGGGAGCGGAAGAGGAAATAATTACATCGAAAATTATAATTACGATAGTAATTTCGAATTGATACTCTAGAGCGGAAGTTTTCTTAACCTATGGGCCGGACCCAAATTCGGGTCACAAGGCTTCCGAGACGGGTCGTTCAAATCCATCAACAGCCAGGGGCTTTCGAGCTATGGGCATCCCATCTGATTCGCAGGAGGCTACGAGAAGGTTCCTGCTTACAGCCAAGGGTTTTTCAATTATGAGTCACTACCTAAACTTGGTTCACAGGTGCTTCTGAGATGGGTCATTCATATCCGTTTACAAACAGGAATTCTTGAGCTATCGGTCACAACTCAAACTTGGTTCACTGGGGCGTACGAGATGGGTCGTTCGAATACACTTCAGCTACGGGTCCCGCCCGTTCTGATTCGCAGGGAATTCTGAGAAGGGTCGTACGAATTAACTTACAGCCAAGATTTTTTCAGCTATGGATCACGACCCAAATTTGTTTCGCAGAGACTTCCTAGATAAGTCGCACAAATTCACTTACAGTCCTGTAATAAATGCACTTATTGCGTCAATGGTTTCATGAATTTCGGTCCAACAAACAGTCCCACGGGTCGCAAAGCTGATCTTGTTGATTTCGGGTCGCAATTACAAAGATTGAAAACTCCCTTTCCTAGAGTTCCATAGAGTCATCTTAAGACAATCCTGTCCTACCATTACCCGGCATAAAATGTCTGCCTACCAATTTAGCATGCTTACCTTCGAAAATTTCAGTCAAGTCTCGTTTTCATGAGGCCCCCAGGTTATGCCCGGATGGGTTCACACTGCCTAGAATGCCGCGAACGCAAAAACGTGCGGGAATCCATGCCTTAGAAAATCACTCGATCATTACGAAGGATAACAATTTAAGTATCGGTATCTCTGTAAAAAAAAGGAAGAACGGCCACTGTCCTTCTACTCGGGCAGTAACCAACACTCTCTGGTGGGAGGCCGAGTTTGGGTGCGATGTTTTGATGTCCATCCACACCGCAAAGCCTCTTCCGCTTTCAACATGTTTATTACTCGCCGGGCTTCCGGATTATTTTCTGACCATGATGAATTTGCGAAGACGTAAAAGGCCACCCACGCGATACAAGATAGTGCGTATTCATTCATTGCTCGCTCGCTATCTGAGAATTTTCCAGCTCATTGGGCTTGATGGATCCGATCAGCATTGCTTGAGCCTTTGAAGAAACTCTAAATAGCCAAGTAGCCAAGATGAAAGTAAGCTACGAAAAAAGAAAAATGTCCGAATATTCATAATGATTATACTTATGATGAGACCGATGGACTTAACTGCTCCTAATTCATCTGCCTGGGCGAATTTTGTTTGATAGAGATTTCGGGGCACAGTGACAGCCACCGATTTTTTGGCTGAATTGAAAAGGGTGAGCAAAATTAAATTTTTCAATCTTTTAACCTTGATTTGCGTTCTTTTTTTCATAGGACTCGCAATACCAGATATCATATAAGTCCCTTTTCATACCACCATTACCAAACATCAAAATTAAGCTTGTTGAAACGAATAATTTGTGACGGATTGGAAAATAATCTGATATCAAAAATCCCGGCAGCTCTAAATCCCAATATTACAGAGATCACAAAGGTCAAAAATTCCGACATTAACAGAGAGATCCCAAAAAAGACAAAATCCCGACGTAATTAAAATTCCAAAAAGCCATTACCGAGATCTTAAATGTCAAAATCCCGACGTTACTGAGATTCTAAAAAGCTAAAACCCTTACGTTACCGAGATTTTAAAACACCGAAATTCCGAAGTTACTGAGATTTTTCAAAAAGAAATGATGATTTTTCTGAAATGGTGACGTTAACGAGGTCTTAAAAGCCAAAATCCCGATGTTACCGAGATTCCAAATGCCAAAATTTCCACATTGTTGAGATTCCAAAATGCAAAAATCGCAACTGAGATTCCAAAGAACCCAAAATCCCGACGTTGAAGAGATCTTAAAAACCAAAACCTCGACGTTACCAAGATTCCAAAGTCACAATCCCAATGTTGCTGAGATCTTAAAAGCCGAAATCTCATCATCACCGAAAGAGCCCAAGAAACCAAAATCCCCGCAGCCGAATATCTATACATTGCCGTCAAAAATTAAGCACAACTTGCCTTCTTATAACAGTGAATCTAACTGAACCAAAAAAATCGACTTCGATCCAAAAAATATTAGCCCTATCAAAATATATATATATTTTTTCATAATTTACAAGGACGCCCTGTTTTAATTATGATTTACCTAGTTTGTGCACAAATGGGGAATTATAATTAAACATTTAATATTTATGTGCATTACACAGTTATCAATTTTCTATTCAAATTCATGTAATTCTCCCGAACATCCGAACTCCGAACTTATTTGCGAATTTGCATTCTGTTGGGAACCACAGCATATTGATTTATTGTGCTGTTGGCATTCTAGTATTGTCAAGATATTTGGCTTGTTGGGATTCCAATAGACTAGAAACTGGGCTGTTAAAAGTTTGGTATTGTCTCGATCTTTCGGTTTTGTTAGGATCATGGACTGATAGGATTTCAATAGTGCCAGAGAGTGCCGTAATTAGGCAGGTGCAACAGGTGCACCCGCACAGGGCCCACTTGGAAGGGCCCCCAGAATGGACCTAAATGAGTCATTCATTCTCTTGGCCCAAGAATAGGCCTAAATGCAAATTCTTGCACAGGGTACAGGAAGGTTAGTTACGGCACTGGTGCCAGAGTTATTGGTATTGTCGTGATTTAGGATTTCGGTAGCGTTAAATTTTGGAAGTGTCAGGATTTTGGTCTTGTCAGAATTTCCTGCGGTCGGGGGTTTTAGTTTTATTGTCCTGCGCTGTCAGAATTTACGTAGTTATGGGATTTCGGCTGTTTGGGTTTTGGAAGTTTCCGGTTTTGTTGGGATTATGGGCTGATAGGATTTCAGTAATGTCAGAGTTTTAGTATTGTCGTGGTTCGAGATTTCGGTAGTATTTATACGAATAGCGTGCTGCCTGGATTCTTGAAGTGTCAGGATTTTGATTTTGTCCAAATTTCTAGCTGTCGGGATTTTAGTTTTGTGGTCATTTTGCGTTGTCAGAAGTTACGTAGATCCAGGATTTCTTTTGTTTAAATTTCGGAATATTGTTATTTTAGTTATATTATGGGCATTTTATTTATTTATTTATTTTTGCAATTTCGAGATGTTGGAAATTTCCGACTCGGATTTTTGTTATTGTGATTTAGGGTTTCGGTATAGCATCGAATTTTGGGCTGTTTAGATTTCTTAAGTGTCGGATTTAGGCTGTCGGAGTTTTGGTGTAATGGTTATTCTGTTCTGTCAGAATTCGCGTAGTTTCGGGATTTCGGATGTAAACATTTTTTAATTGTTATTTCAGAATCATAGGAGATTTTTTTTTTCTTCGAGTTTCGAGCTGCTTGGATTTCGATATTGTCTAGATTCAAAATTACCGGGTTTTTTTTTTTGGTATTTTCGTGATTCTGTGATGATGGGATTAAACTAGTGTCAAGATTTTTTTTTGTCTAATCGCGGGATCCCAATATTGTCAGGGTTTCGGTTCTCGTGATTCGGGATGTTTGAATTTCGGTTTTGTCAGAATTTGTTTGGTTATCGGGGGTTTTGGTGTAGGGATCATTTTGTGATATGTAGGATTTACGGTTAAGGGATTTCAGTTGGTTGGATTTTGGAATGTTATGGATTTTTTTTTCTTTAATTTTGAGTTGCCAGGATTTCGGTATTGCCTGGATTCGGAATTTTGGTATTGTCAGAATTCTGTGCTGGCGGGATTTTGTGTAGTTGATATTTTCAAGGTTTCGGTAATGTCGAAATTTTTTGGTTTTTTTTCCCTTGAATACTGACAGAATGGGGTTTCGACGGTCAGAGTTTTGGCTCATGAAAATTTTGAGTGTCGGAACTAATTCACTGAATTTATAACAAATTTGAACCAAAAAAGAAAAAAAAAAGTTGACGTTTCCGCGTAAAAAATACAATGTCATTCATACAAGACAAGAACCGTAAATTATCTGGTCACGAATCACTTCCACAAATAATAAATAAATACATCTGAACTGAACACAACAACGCACGATATCCGTCATCTTAACCATATCTTGAAGATTCAATTGAGGAGAAAGGTTTCAATATTCGAAGAAACAACGGATTTACTCACCACAAAACAAACAAACAAACAAACAAACAATAATAAGCAAACGGAAGCTGTTGGAAAAGCCAAAGGAAATGCACTCGAGAAAGAGGCTCGAACACGGACGATGTTAATGGCAGCGCGAGAAAGCAATTTAATGGCGTTATTATATTCTCGAATTCCCCCAAGAAGCAGAGTAAGTAATCGTAATATAAGAAGAAAGAAAATCCCAAGGTCCTTTTTGTGTAATTCATGAATGACTTTCGTGTATAACGTATAAAAAAGAAAAAAAAAATCGCACACACAAACACTGAGTGACCTTCAGTTTCTCGTGATCAATGCGTCATCTCACGGATGGCGCAATAACATTAAATGTGAATGTCTCCTTATGTCTACATTGGCTAATTCGTCTTTCTTGTATTTTTGACAATTAAAATATGAAAGAATATTGCAGCCTCACTAGATATCGTACCTATTAAAACACGTATATATTTTTTAAACAGCCCATAGATCTTCATTTGGGCCCTTTCTAGTTTGGTAAATTTATATAGGAAATATTGAAAACAATGTTGAATTCTTAGCCTATGGGCAAAGATATGAGCAGTCCTTTTATTAGGGCTAATTTATAACTCTCTTGTTTTCAATTAGCACTAATTGAACCATTTGGTCAAAAACTAAGGAACTCCCCCCCCCCCCCCGCAACTCTATGAAATAGCCTAGTTATTTTTAAATTTTAAGCATTCGTAGTACCATTGAATGTGAAATTACAGATGTGGTTCTCAACTAGAGGTGCGGGGAGAGATTTTTTGAGGATGCAAGAAGGGGAAAAAATTACAACATGTTGACTGTTTATTCAGGAAAATTGAAATGATGATAAAAATTGAATTTTTGAATTCCTAAAAAAAATATGAATCTTACCAATATTTTGACGCCTCATCTAACTTCTACTTACAGAGATGTGTCATAGGAATTTTACGTTGTAACAGTTTCTTTTTCATTTAGCAATCGTATTTGTTTTCCATTTCGGTTGAGAAAAAAATGCCATATTTACCTAAACTATTTCGCGGTTTGTTTACATTGGTACCTCGTGTTATTAGCATGTTGTGCTTATATTTGATACTGTCGTGAACACACACGTCAAAATATTCAGTCAAGTGTCAAAGAAACATTGATTTATAGTAGTTGTTGCGGCTGGAATAAATAAGTGAACAATATTCAGTATATCTTTGTAATCAATTACGGAAAAAAACCCTGAATTTTCTGACATATAAAAAGCCTATTATCCTGGGGGGGGGGGGTGCTGGAAGGTAAGTCGCATTGCTCTGGGGCTGCGGGAAGGAAAAAGGTTGGGAACCACTGAATTAACCACTAAACCACTGTATTATAGGCCTGTAACTAGATTGTCGGAACTGCTTCGTGGCCCCCGAGCCGAATGGGGGCAGTTTAAAAAAAAAAATTTACACTTATTTTGTATGTCTCTTAGAAAATTTGAGTTTCGTTGACTTTGAAATAAACCCCACCCGAGGAGCCACAGACTTCTTGGGGGTCCTTGAAGACATTTCGAAAGGTCTGTTATCTTAGGTAAGATTAAGTCTTTACATTATTATGTGCTAAATGTCATTCGGTAAAGTGATCAGTGGTCTTTTTTTTTATTGGCAAGTGGGGATGGGGATTGGTGGGCAACCGTCAGCTGAACACAAAAATTTAAGAACCTCGCTCTACTGCGAGTTCTTGGCCTAGGAGTGTACATACTCGCTAGAGCATTGGTTCTCAACCTTTGGAAGTTCGCGGCCCGGTTGAGTATTCTTTTCGAGTGGAAAGCCCGGTCATAAGCACGACTAATGGGAAATGAATGAGAAAAAATTAAACGATGAGTCACTCACGACCCGGTTTGACTGATCCCAGGGCCCGACGGTTGAGAAACACTGCGCTAGAGGATACAAACAAATTTTAAGGAACTAAGGCTAGAAAATATTCCATGATTCGAGCAATTCAGGGAAACTGCTCTACTGGCTTCCTAAAATGCCATAACACACCGGTAGGGAATCACTGTCATAATTGCTACCTTGAATATCCACAGGAATGTCTTGCGGCACTCCTGGTTGATCTAATGCGAGGGTTCGCAAAGGTTCTTAACCTTCTACGTTCCACGGACCCCTTATACCAATAATATTAATACCACGGACCCCTTGTATCAATAAAATGAAATTCACGGTCCCTTTTCAGAATACTATTCAGTATACTGAGGACCCGCCTCCTGGTTAACCCTTTAAACGGCACAGTAGAAATTACTAAACTCCTTTAGTGGGGGGGGGGGGGTTTCTTCAGATTTTCAGCTCGTGCAAACTAAGGGGTATTAGGAGAAAAGACTTTTACTGAGAAATCAACTTTACAAAATATCTAGGCTTGTCAATGCTAAAATAAGAAGCTTTTAAGGAGGCGAGATATCTCGTCAATGCCGCTTAAAGGGTTAAGAAACCATTATTTAATGAAAATCGACAAAATATTGATTAGCCACCACACTAACACAGAAAACCTCAACGATAGTTTTCTCAACAACGACTTCCATAAACATTGTTCTCAAACAATTCATTATCGTGGGGATTTCATTTCAATAACGGACTTCTAACCGTAGAAGCGATGATTTATTAATTATACCGAAATTTTCTGGAATTTTACAAGCGTTGGTCAAACAAAAAATAATGACAATCAATCAAAATCAATGTAAAGTTTCTGCGGTTAAATAAAAACCGCAAGGATTTCCGTTTGCGGAAATTTTTTTCAAACGCGCATTTCCGTTTGCGGTTTTGCTGAGAATCTCAAGCGTTTAATCCTTAAATCATTTTGTCTTTATTTGTTTTTAAACATAATTTCACAAAAATTCTCAAGGAGTGACAAGGTTTCGTAAGAAACAAACATGGTGGTGTTTCGTTCTGGTTTCATTTCCTGTGGTTTCAGTTTCGGTTTCAATTCAAAACCGCCTCTCTGATCTATTTCTCCCCCTTTTCGTCTTTTTTGTGTATGTTTTACTTTGGAAATGAGTTAAAGCTGGCGCTGGTTAGGGTGATACATGATCCCCGTGGAAAAGCTATTTCATTTTATTTATTTATTTATTTCATCGAAGTGTCCCGGGAACCCGATCCGTGGGTGTGACTGACCACAACTTGAAAGCCGGTTCTTACGAATGTCTTCTTAACCATGGATAAGACACTCGAGGCGTGAAATTCATACAAGTGTGACCGGAAGTGGACAGTTTTGACCGGAGACGCCCTAGTACAAAGAATGTTGAGTTTTGTGTTGCTTTAATTTATCTATAACCAGACGTCCAAATTTAAAGGGCCTTTCCTAGAGTCCCGACTGATATTTTAGAGTAATTCTGGGAAAATAAAATAAATGTCCATAAATGTAGAATAGCTGTATTTATAAATAGCTATAATACCCGGCGCTGACCTTCTCTATATCAGGGCTGTCTCAAGAGCAGCAAAGGACCCCGGGCTAATTGATCTTTCTAAGGCCCCTTATCCTACTATAAATGCCTGCTTACTAATTTACATGCTTATTCTCGAAAATTTTAACCAGGCCGTATTATCATGAGCTTCCCCCCCCCCCCCCAAGCAGTACCCAGGTGGACCCATTCGTTAAGACGGAATTGCTCTATATACTGGAAGCATCGAAGAAGTAACTTACTTCTTTACTATTGTAAAGAAGAAGTTTATTTACTTTTTAAGAAGTAAGTTTACTTCTTTACTATTGTAAAGGAGTAAACGTGTCTGAAACGCATTGCTTGGGAACCACGGTAACCAAAGTAAATATTCCAAAAATCATTGTTGAGGCATGCGAACCATTGTTACACGACAGTTTTTCGCCCATTTCGGGTATTTGCCCAGCCCCGATGAACTTTTAAAGTATCCTATCATTCCAGTCGGATCCTGTTAGCTACATATTTGGTGACGATCGGCTCAATTGTAGATTTTTATAGAGAGCACACACACACACACACACACACACACTATATTACAAACAGACTTGGTTTTTCTTGACTACAACAATGAAGCGATTTTCTCTTGGCTCCAACAATGGAACACTATTTTTTTCATTTCAACAACGAGACAAAAGTTTTGGTATTAACAATTCAAGAAATCTTCTTGGAGTTCACCAACGAGACATTTTTTTCCCTTAGCCCCAACAATAGATTAGTCTTTTTTTTTCCTCCAACAATGAAAAAATGTATTTTTACCCTCGAAGAGTGGAACATTTTCTTGAAAAAGCAACGACACAGCAGTTTTGTTATCAAAAATTCGAGACATTTTCTTGTCTTTACCGATGGGACATTGTTTTTCTTTTCCCAATGGTAGAGTATATTTTCTTCATTCCAAAAACGAAAAGAGTAATGTGTCCTTGTTTTAAACAGTGAAACACATTTTCCTTGTCTTCAACAATGAAAAATGTTTTCTTGCCGTCAACAAATGAAAAATTACTGTCCGGTTGATATCAAGAAAATAGTTTTGGTTTCAACAATGACAGAAATTTTATCAACAAGACAAATTTTTTCTTTGCTCCAACAATGAAAAAGAATTTCCTGTCTTCAAGAATGGAGCATTATTTTCTTGATACCAAACAAGAGACAGTAGTTTTAGCTCCACCAATAACAAAATGGTTTTTTGTTGCTCAAACAATGTTTTCTTGGCTTCAGCAACGAAATAATGTACTCATGGATTCGATGCTAAGGCAATATATCCTTGCCATAAATTTTTTTTTGTTTTAATAAAGTGGCATTGAGTTTTGCTTCAACAACGAGACATTTTTCGAATTCAGTAACGTAATAATGATGTTTTCACAGCTTCAACAATGGAACTATGTTTCAAAGCAATTAGCATTCGAAAATTTGCCATCCTAAGCGCAAATTGCTCATTCTCAAATAAAGCTACGTGGTTAGAAATTACAGCGAAACCCTTTTGAAACTCTCTTTCACGGCCAAATGATAATTAAGTTATATGTGAAAGCCGTCAATAAGAACACTCTCTTTTATGGCCACCCCCCCCCCCCCAACTTTACGGACATACGTTTTTTTCCCGTTGGTCTCCCCAAAAGGTTTTAGTATATTGTGTACTATACTATTTATACAAATCATTATCCTATTTATACTATTGTGTGTGAAGTAGATATGCTACTGTAAATGGATAAATAGGTTATTATTTACGTAATAGCAGGTTGTTATGCATACTTGCCGATCGTCTTGGTGAGTTTGATAAATTTATCACTTTTACCGGTGAATATGTACAATATCAAAGCGTCGTTGGTAAATTTGATAAATACAAAAATAATTATCATTTTACCGGAGATTATACATAATGCCACCTAATAATTTGTGAATTTGATAAATACGAAAAGAATTCCAACTGAATCTAGTATGTGGGTGATATAAATATAGTCGTCCCGATATAATGATAAAAAAAATTTTACACCCCGTTCTAATGATACGACGTGACGCTTGGGTATTATGCATAATCACCGGAAAAATGATAAATTTAGGGAAATTTATCAAACTTAACAAAATGCTTGGCGATTATACGTAATAACCGGCATAATAACCGTATTTATCCCATTTACCGTAACAGATATAGGATCAGAATTCCTATGCGTGGATGATGTTACTCTCGTAATAACAAGATGTTATCCACACGAAGGTGTTTTTCAACAGCTGGCTGATTCGAAGAAAAATATATAGGAAAGAGAGAAATTTCAACCGTCCTGGCGGGGAATCGAACCCACAAGCCTCTCACTTGCCGGGTGAGCGACCTAGACCACTAGCTTACAAAGGCAACGAATATCCCAATCTTTCCTTAGAGCTGCTCGGGTTCGATTCCCCGCAAGGACAGTAGAATTTTCTCTCTTTCTTAAATACATCTCCGCATCAGCAAGCTGTTAAAAAAAGCCTTCAAAAAAATTCCTATGGCAACATCAGAGGAAACCCTGCCGGTTTAAAATCACCTAGAGATTCATACAGCAAAATTTACATGATGGGTGGAGAATCTCCAGGTCGATTTTACTGTCGCCTGACCGAATCGACATCGTAAATGTCACTGTCAAACCAGACGCGACCCAGGTTCTGTCCCTTCCGGGACGTAAGCCTTTTACCCGTGTGGGTTGGGTCGTACTGGGGAGATTCATTTTCCACTGGAATGTATTATGAATTAATGCCCACCATCGTCTGTTTAAAAGGTGAGAGGGGTTTCATTCATCCGAAAAGTTACTCCAGTGGAAAGTGTCAATGTAACTTGTCATAACCCCCCCCCCCCCCTCCCATGACGGATTCTATATCGTAGCGTGCTACGAGGTGGTATGACATGACACCCATTCAATTAGCGACCCACGAGTTTTGAAAGAAAGTGGCGAAGTCTCCATCTTGATTGGAATCGCGTTTTGCACTGCTTTTCTGGGTTTTTTTCCCCTTCTAGACGTGATGATAATTGATTGCCATTTAATGCCCTCTACAAAATTACATCGTAACACGCAAGCTGACGCCTCAACCGCCATCTATGAAGACAACTCTATCGAAGAAAGGGGGAACTATAAAAGACTGTTCTTATAATAAGCCTTGTTCCCGAGGCGCATGCGTCTTCACTTGCCATACTGTAGAAACGCGAAAATGTTAAAAATAAATAGCAAAACAATTTTGAAAGAATCAACTTTAAGGTCGACATTTTGACTTACCACGTGCTCATTAACGCGCTCTTCAGAAGGCCCGCGCTAATAATGCTAATTATGCTGATTGAGGCAGTCGGTTGACGTCTAGGGGGAAGGGAAGAGATTATCCTTAGGAATGGCTAATTGCCGTTGAGCGTTAATATACGGCCCTTTCCGCGAGGTGGGGATCGTTCTTCATTTGCGCGAAATCCCATTTGCATAAAGTCGTTCGTCAAAAAAACGGGGATGACAAGCGAAAATTAACGCGGACATCTGAGGAAAGAGAATGCAAAACTTCTTGATATTAGCCGAGGGTGCTCAACCGATAGGCGGTTGCAGGAGGGGGGGGGGTGAAAGAGGAGATCACTATTCCCCCTCTCCCCGTTCATTTAAAAAAATTGTATTGTTCGCATTGGCGGACGTGGACATTCGCATCCTCCGTTTGATGAGCCTGTATCCGTTTATGGATTGCCTGTATACCTTCAGGAGAATGCGATCCCTCTCCATTGGTTTCAAAACGTGTCGCGAGTCACTCAAGTGATCTGCAAATATGTCACGAATCACTTAGATGATCTGAAATTGCGCCTTGGGTCATTTAAGTGACCTGGGAATGTGCCACGGATCACTTAATAGATCTGAAATTGTGCCTTGGGTCACTCAAGGGATCTGTAAACATGATCACTCAAGTGATCTGGGGATTTGCCTCGGCCTTCTTAAGTCATGTGAAAGTGCACCGTGGGTCACTTGAGTGATCTGAAACAGTGCCACAGATCACTTAAGTGGCCCATAAATGTGCTGCGGGTCACGCAAGTGATCTGTAAATATGCAGCAGGTTACTTAAGTGATCTAGGAATGTGCGCGGATCACTTAATTGATCTGAAATCGTGCGGCGGGTTATTGCCCTCCCCCCCCCCCCTTCTGTATAGAGTTCAATGATGGATCCGACTGGTCTAATGTAGATGTATACGCTGTATACATGTCATAAATCATGAATTGGCATCATTATCATCGTGATGCCTTCGTTCCCTGCATAGACTTGAGGTCACGGGCCAATTCAGATGACGCCAAGAGCCACATTTGACCCGGTGGCCACGTATTGAGCATGTATTATCTAGACCAGTGGTTCTCAACTTGTAAAAGCCCGAGATCCGGTAAATCTTTTGCGCAATTGAAGGGCTCATTCATACACACAACTCACGAGAAACTAATGAAAAAAATAAAACTGCCAATCACTGACAGCCCGGTGAGACTGGTGTCAGGACCCGGTACTGGGCCACCGCCCGGCGGTTGAAAAACACTGACCTAGACTTAAATAGATTTTACGACCTTCCAGTCCAGTATCTCATTGCGTCAATTTCAGATCATTTTGCTGCCGCCCAAACTATAAAAAAAAACCGTTTTTTTCCTCGATACCGTATAAGTTGGAGGTTGCATCCATGTGACTCGACTGTGTATATCATCTTGGAAAATGTGAGAAAAAAATGGAGTCACAGAAATGATTATTTTCACCCTTAAAATTGAAAGTAAAGAGTGTGACGTGAAGTAAATCCCTCTGATGCAACTTTTGAGGAGTCGAAAAAACAACAAAGGAGTTCATTTTGCGGCTACTGTTATACAGAAGCTTTTTATTCTTCTGGATTCCCTTTGTTGACACTGATCCGATTCGCACCACAGCAACATCTTTGTTCCCCCGCCTTTTTTTTTCAGTTATGATTTTTGCTGACACGGAAATGTTTAGAAAAATGAACACCCAGTTTTTACTGCTTTCTGTGTCTAATACGTAAAAAAAAAATGCTTTGAAATACAAACAAAGCCCTTGTTTACAAGAAACAAACAAACGATCAAAGAAGATGACGCTATGAGGCCATTGTTTCACATTTCGGGGGCACCGCTCATTTGTTACATAAACAGTGAGATTTCCATGTAAAGATTGATTTTTTTTTACGAGTCGAATTCGCTGATGGAAAGAAACTTCTAGAATCTGACAAGCCTTTTGCTTAAACCCGTCTTTTATTTCTCCCTCTATTACAATGGTTCTAAGATTTTGATACCCGAGACTCCCTTGGCTTGTGGCACCATAATGAAAATAATATTTGTTTATTAGGATAAACTATGGTTACTTTTCCAACTTTGTGGCCACAAAGTCTGAGAATCACTGCCTTATTTACAAAATTTCAAGCGTAACAGGCGCGGATCCGGTGGCGTATTGTGTAGGTTGATTGGAAAGTCCCGTGCTGACAAAATTTCTCATACAGGGTGGTTATAAATAAACTAACATGTCCATTCTGATGGGGGTATTTTGATGAGACTTGGTATATAGGATATATGGGGAAAAAGAAAGATTCAATAATCGTTCCCATCGCCCCTGACTCTGGATCTACGTGAAAGCAGTAGTGTAGCTGAGACAGATATATATCTTCAGCTGTTAATGAAACTGGAGGAGGCAGGCATCTGCACTGGAAATGATGAAGCTGAGGGGGGCAGGTAGCTTTAGCTGCGAATGGAACTGAAGGAGGCAAGAAACTTCAGCTACAAATGAAGCCAAGGAAAATATTTTCAGCCTCAAATGGGGTGACAGTAAACATCTTCATCTGTGATTGGAGCGGAAGCCGGCACGGACCCAGGGTGATGTGTCTGAGTGGCGACTTATTGTGTATTTATTGTGCTTCAGTTCATTAGATCATCCCGTATTTTACGGGACAGCAAATTTTCCCCCACATTATTCGGCTTTTGGGAGAGTTGATCGACTCTATCGCCCTCCCCTCCCCTCTGAATCTGCGCCTGAGCCGTAGAAGGTCAAGGCCTGCGGACTTCTTTGGCCTGTACGATGAGCGTCATGGACCCCCTTTACAGAATAACATTCAACGTAAAATAAACAATAAAAAAAGAGTTGTCTCATCCACACACACAAGCTCACATGGACCCCTTGAAATTTCTCCAAGGACTTATGGTTAAGAACCACTGCCCTAAACCAAGGGTCTTCAATATTTCTTCATCAGATAGGAGGGTGATCAGCAAGAAAAGAGCTGTACACAGAAACATCAATAACTAGGCAATGGCGTTCTAACGATTTAGCCGACGGGTGCTCCGAGTCAAAAAGGGTCCCCAAATCTGTCAGAATTTGGGCTTATCGGGATTTTGGAATTGTGAGGATTCGGGCTGTCAGAATTTGGGCTTTTCATGATTTTTTGTATTGAAGAGATTCTGGCTGTGGAATTTTGTCGGGATTAAGGTTGGCAAGGATTCTGGCCTTTTCTTTTTTAACTGAGATTTTGAAATTGCCCGGATTCAGGCTTTTTTTTCGAAATTTTATGTTATCGGCATTTCTGTTCGTATGGAATCGAATTTAGCATTGTTGGGATTCTGGTTGTCAGAATTTCAGCTTGTTGGGATTTTTGCCCGTAGGGATTATGACTTATTGGAATTTTGTATGGTCAGAATTTCAGCTTATGAGTAATGCGGTCAGCAGGGATTCTGACTAATCGGGATTTTGGTATAATCGGAATTCTGACTTATTGGGATTTTTGTATAGTTGGAATTCTGGCATTTCGGGATTTAGGTCCGCGATAATTCTGGCTTATCAGCATTATGTGTCAGACCCGTCGAGGAAGGACCCATTAAATTATTTAAACTACTCGCCCCGGGCATCTGAAGCACCTGTAACTATAAGAAACACCACCAAAAAAATACCAATACTTACCTCATCTTCATTAAATACATTATCCATTAACATTAGGCCTGTTTGGTTTCATATTCACATGTTTTATCACAAAAATTAGAATTTAATATTATTGTATAAATTATTCATGTTTTGTTGTCTTTTATCTATTCGAAAATTGACAATTATTTCCATATTATTTGTTCTAGAAATTCAATGAAAAAATAAATCACGCGCTCATTGAAATTATTATTATCGTCATTCCTTTCACATAATCTTATCCCAAGCATGAAAAAAAGTAATAATAATCTCGTAAAAACTGAATGATATCGTAATATCACGAGTCTCGAATTACACTGTTTTACGATAAAAACACTTAATCGGAGCAGCTTGTGATTACTATACGCACAATTATCTTAAATATCGTCGCACACAAAATTTGTTATTATTATTATTTTTCAACAGTTAATGTAATAAAGTCCGAGAGACGATGAACTGACCTTTGGGTTTTTAGAGAGAGGAGGCGGCGGCGGCACTGGGGGGGTTTTCACGAGTGAAAACACGACGTAAACTTGATCTCTGACTCCTGACATAACCGTTGAACGGATAGATATCGATGATTTCGTGGAAACATTATTTGATTATTATTATTATTATTTTTTTAAAGATACAAATATAGAATCGGATAGAATTTTGAAAAAAAGAAAAAATTCTTAGAATTTTATTTTCTGGAAAATTGAAATTTTTCAGAAATTTTTTTAAATAAAAATTTTATAAAATATTGTTACGGTATTTATGACTAGAGCTGCCCTTAGGGGTTCACGACAGGTGCGGTCGCACCAGGTTCCGCGTTTTGGGAGGTCCCACACTTACAGTAATAATAATTCCTTTTTCATAAATTCCGGATTCTGTATTTTCATCTAGAAAGAAATAATTTTGAAATTTTCTGCATTTCCATCATTTTTGGAACTCGGAATTTAAATCTATTTCTGGAATTCTGAATTTTCATGAATTCCTGGAATTATTTCTTGCATTTACTTTAAATTTTCGGGAATTTCTTTTTTTGAACTTTCGATTCCCCTCTCCCTCAGAATATTCTCCCAATATAAAATTTCGGGGCTGAACGAGCCCCCAGAAATTATCGGGACTCCTCTGACCCTGCTATTATTTTCGCACCGGACCCCACGTCTGGTAAGGGCGGCCCTGTTTATGAAACAGAAGTACAACAGGAATCGAATACTACATATCCGTGAACCAGAGGAGGGTGCGATGAACAAACGCGTTTTTTTCGAACAAAAGGTATGACGTCACGTAAAACAGATGAAAGTTCCCCGAAAATTCCGCCAATTGGTTTACCCACCCCAACGGATTCTAAAAGTGTGACCTAGAGGGTATGTGAGCATAGGAGTGGTCTAGAGCAGCGTTTTTCAACCACCAGGCCGCAGCCCTTTACCGAGCCCTGACGCCAGTCACACCGGACTGTGAGCGATTCGCAGTTTAATTTTTTCCATTAATTTCCCTCTAGTCGCGTGTATGGCCGGGCCTTCCACTTATAAAACAGAAATTTACCGGGCCGCGGGCTTTCAAAGGTTTAGAACTACTGAGCTAGAGAACAAGATACCAGGTCAATATGCGACCAAACGAGTGATCTAGAGAGTTTACAAACAAGTGAGTGACGAAAAGAGTGTGTGCAGGCTATGAAATGGTTGGCCAAAATAAGACCTACAGAGTGATGGGACCAGATCAGAGTGAGCGATCAAAAAGTGTCCTAGAACATGAGCAATCATAAGAGTGATCAAAACAAAGATCGTGCGAGCAGGTGAATGACCAAAACAGTGACCTGGAGAGTGAGTGCTCAGGCCATTGAGCTGAGGAAAGAGTGACGTAGTACCAGAGGAGGTCTCCAGTTGGAGTGTCTCCAAGAAAATATGCAAATATGTGAATGAACAAAACAGAGACAGAAGCTTATTTACGGTGGGGGGATTGAGTGGGCTATTGCCCTGGGTGGCAAATTTGAGGAATGAGCGATCAAAAAAATTAGACAATAATGGGCGAAGGGTGGCCAAACTGGTGTTGCCAACAGGAGACAATATCATAAATCCTCAGCTCTGGTGATATCACCCACTTAGAGTAACACAGTGCAAAACAATTATGTTTAATTGCTGTCACGAGGGGCCTGCAATTATCGCTTTTGCCCTCGGCTTACTTCAAATCGAAGTCTATTCCTGCTTGTGAGAGATATTCAGGAATAGTATTTAATACACGGGGGATTTTAATGATCATTTTGTGAGTTCTTCGTGGTTCATCAACAGACAAGAGAAGTTATCCTCAAAAAATTATCTTTTCCAAAAAATTCATGTGATCATGATCGTTTGAGCTTTGTTTTTCTCCTCAGATAAGCCGCTCTAAAGGTGATCACATGAGTATCATCTTGTTTTTCAATCTCTCTTTTATCCTCTGAATTTGCACGACGCACTAAAGAAAAACATTCATGTCATTCAGGAGTGATTTCTGAAAGAAAAAAAAAAAAGAGAGAGGAAACGGACCTCGTGACTGTGAGTGACTTGTAGTAACAACACACAAAACACGCTTAATAATAATAATAATAATAATTCGAGGCGTGCGTGAGTGCGCGCGCGCGCGCATTCTCGAGACGTTGCGTCACGCGCAAAGTTCAAAAGATTAAGTGGCCTTTTTGCTCGGAGAAATTGACATCTTTCATCACAATCACAGTAGTAAAAACGCGCCCGGAGTCATTGCGTCTCGTGCGCATAAGATTATTCTTTTTTCAAAATCTGCGATGATGTTGATGACACTTGCGCCGAATGTGATTCTGTTCAGTACAAAGAACCCGAGTGTGCCATGACCCTGCTGGTCACATTCGTTTAGGCACCAGCAATGCGTTCGTTCATGTGTGGGTGTGGTGGGTTTTTTTTTGATGAAATTCACACGAACTCATCTGGCGCCGCAAATCTCTCTGGCATAACGTATTCATTTTTCTGCATACATAAACACTGCCGGATCAGTGTGTTCTATTAAGGCCGTTTACATTTATAACAATCATTCTTTCAATAATCCTCGGATGATTCAAATTTCTCAAAAAAAAAATTGATAAATAAATAGGAATATGATCTCAAACAGTCACTGCACCTCTTCTCGATGGTTCTGAGACATAATCCCGACAATCCAGAATCACTACGGACTGAAATCCCGGTGAGCCAGAATTCCGACGGACTGAAACTCCGACATCTACAATTCCTTAGCCCACCTTGACAAGCCAAAATTCCAACAACCAGAAAACTAAAATTCCAAAAAAAAAAATAATAATAATAATCCTACTATAAAAAAAACTTTGATAAGAGCTAGAATTCCTGCAGAACAAAATGCCGACAGGATTCCCGATTTCGCCAGATTGTAGATAAATCAGAACCTCTACGGAACAAAATTTCGACAAAGCAAAAATTCCTACGAACCGAAATTCCCACACCCAGAATCACGACTTTACCAAATTTTCGATTACGGACCAAAATCCCGATAAGCCAGGATTCCTACAGTGAACCGAAATTCCAACATCTAAAATTCCGACTTTACCAAATTTTTGATATGCCAGAATCCTTCCGGGACAAATTCTCTACACACACACAATACCGAAATTCTGACTTCCACACACACAGAATCCCGATAATATCAAAATTCCGACGTCCAGAATCCCGATATTACCATGATTCCGAAATACAAAAATTTTGACTACCAGAATCCCTCCGGACCGAAGTTCTGACATCCAGAACTCCTTCGGGACAAAATCCAATAGCTAGTATCCCTACTAAAAAACTCTGATAAGAGCTAGAATCCCTACAAAACAAAATTCAGACAGTCAGAAAAAATCCCGACTTTACCAATTTTTAGATAAGTCAAAACATCTACGGAACGAAATTCCAATGTCCAGAATCCCGAACTGGCTCCGGCTCTGATGAGCCGGAATCTCTACGGAGACCGAAATTCGAACATTCAGAAATCGACATTATCAAATTTTCGATAAGCCAGAATCCCTACAGAACAAAATCCCGACTATATGCTCAAACATTCATCGCACCTCTTCTTGATAGTTCTAAGACATAATCATACACAATCCAGAATCATCTAGATGGAACGAAAAATATATATGACGAAATTCCGACAGGTAGAATTTCGCCTTTACCAAATTTTGTATAAGCCTGAATCCCCTACGGAATGAAATTCTGACAATACCAAAATCCATACTGCCCGAAATTACGACACGTCCAGAATACCGGAAATACCAAAATCCTGATAATACTATAATTCCGACAATACCAAAATACCGATAAAAGACAGAATCCCTATGAACCGAAATTCCAACATCCAATCCAGACGGTTCTTCGGTCTTCCAAAATTGCAAAAAATTCAAAATGTTTTCTTGCCTACCCACCCCTGAAATCATTTGGGCGCCTCACAGTTTTAGAACTCCAACTATGTAAATCAATTCAATCCTCATTTCATTTATTGTCTAGAAACAATTCTGTGTATATGCTGTTGGATTTCATTTCTAGAATTTTCTTCTGACAGCAATGGTTCCGGTACCATTACATATCTTTCCACCATATTAAGATATTTACATAGTAAATAATTTGTTTTCTCAACCGTGTTTATTTCTTTTATTTTAACAATGTATTTCTTCGGTTTCAACAATATATTTATTCTGTTTCAACAATATATTTATTCTGTTTCAACAATATATTTATTCTGTTTCAACAATATATTTATTCTGTTTCAACAATATATTTATTCTGTTTCAACAATATATTTATTCTGTTTCAACAATATATTTATTCTGTTTCAACAATGTATTCATTCTGTTTCGCAATGTAGTTTTTTATTTCAATAATATACTTATTGGTTTGAACAGTTCTTTTTTTTTGGTTTCAAAAATGTAACTTTTTACTTTTATTTTAGCGATATATTTTTTATTTGAACAATGTATTCTTTGATTTCAACAATGAATTTTTTTTTCAATTTCAGCAATGTATTTTTTCTTTCAATAATGGCATCTTTATTCTAACAATGTAATTTTTGTTTCAACGATGTTTTTTTAAATGAATTTTTTTTATTCAAACAGTATTTTTTTTCTTATTTTATAAAACAATGTTTTTTTTTTATTTTCACAATATATTTTTGTTCCAGAAATGCATTTTTTTTATTTCAACAATACATTTTTATCAAGGAAACAGTTATTTTCCGGATATTATGCTGAGGTGAGCTCGGAAAGAAAAGTCATCACGTCTCCGCCGGGACTCGAACCCAGGCCCTCTTGCATACCGGGCAAGCATGCTACCATCTACACCACTGGAGACACATGAATCTGCCTTCCAAATTTCACGCACTGTGTCGTGAGGCGCTGAAGTAGAGGTGTAGATGGTAGCATGCTTGCCCGGTATGCAAGAGGGCCTGGGTTCGAGTCCCGGCGGAGACGTGATGACTTTTCTTTCCGAGCTCACCTCAGCATAATAACCGGAAAATAACTGTTTCCTTGATATCTCTGGCTGAGAAAAAAGCCATCTATATCTCTCTAATACATTTTTAGTTTAACAACTTTCTGTTAGTTAAACAATGTGTTTTTTCTTTCAATAATGTATTTTTTCTTTAAAAAATTAACTTTTTCATTTCAACACCTCAATCTTTTCATTTAATTGACTGAGGATTCAAGTCTGTGACGTACGTTTCTCACACGAAAGAAAACGGCTATTATTCAATTCCGTGCTGGTCACAATGTATTTTTTTAATTCCAATAATGTATTTTTTATTTGAATAATGGTTTTTTGTTTTTTTTTAATTTCAACAGTGAATTTCTTCCAGTTTTCAATGTCTGTTAATAGTTCAAATGTTATTTAATAAATAAAATGCTTCAACGATTTGAATTTTGCTCTATCTTTATAGTTCACCCACTTATTTCCTACTCGTGTATCAGTTTCTTAAAATTTATCCATAAAATACAAAAGAAAATAGCTCCGAGATTGGCTCATTTTTCCAAATAACATCAGTGTTTTGATCTCGTTTCTTTGATCTCCTTTATCTTCTTTTGTTTTTCTTACGCATTTTATGTGATTGTTTCTTTTTCCTCCCATTTATGTCATTTCTACCTAAACCAGTGGATACGCGAGAAGTGCTGCTATATGTATTTCTTTTTACCACGGATCACATCATCGAGCGGATCTAAGGTTGCGTGGATATTTTCTCTTATTCTTCTTAACCTATAAAACGTGAGGCCGATGCCTTTAAATGTGTCTCCACACGGTGGAGATTATTATATTCAAACAAAATCCTTAACTTATTCATATGCTGTGGCATTTTCGATTATACAGGGTGTCCTGTAAGTGCTAATGCGGCCTTTATATCATCAATCGTCCGTCGTAGAGATAGGGCTCCAATTTAAAAGATGCTCAAAAGGCTTTTCAAAAATTACTCTGCACTAGTTTTGAGAGTGAAAATACAGCGTGTCAAAAAATAAGAAATATAAATTTATATACGGTCCTCCTGTCTCCTATTTACCAATTAGAATGTTGTTGCATTGTCTCTCCTGAGACCAAAAAAAAATCCAATTTTCTAAGTGTAAGAATTCCAAGTTCTAAGTATTCGCTGATATATTTGAATTAAAAAAATCGAGAAAAGAGAAGACAGCATAACTGAGGGAAAGCAGCGTTGTCCGTTAGTTTTTGCTGCTCTTTCATAACGTTTCACTGAGCAAATATTGCACTTCGGAACTTGGATTTTTTTTTTGGAACAGACAGGGCAATAACATTCTAATTAGAAGTTAGAGGACAGGCGGACCGTATAAAAACTTAGATTTTTAATTTTGTGAAACTGTGTTTTCACTCCCAAAACTGGATCAGGGTAATTTTCAAAATCTTTTTGAGCATTTTTTAAATTGAAATCATGCCTCTACGACGGACGATTAATGAGATAAAGGCTGCATTAGCATTTGTAGGACATCCTGTATTATAGAGTCAAATTTCTAGAGTGGCTCACGGAAAATATTTTGTTCAAGAACAAAGTATCGAAATTTTAATGAACTTGAAAAGTTACCATTTTCATAATCACCACTTCTCACATAACGGGGGAGGAGGAAAACTTTGCATAACACCTTCAATAAATTCGCCTCTGTCCGGGGACTAGATCAGTGAGTGACCAAAAGAGTTTGCAAGCACGTGAGTGAGAGAGACCAGGTCAGTGAGTGAGCTAGAGTATGTGCAAGCATGTGAATGACCAAACCAATGACCTCGAGCATGTGTAACCATGTGACTGATCAAAAGGGACTGATCTATAAAGCAAGGAATTATGTAATCTAAAAGAATGACCTAGAGCATGACAGTGAATATGTGAGAAACCAAAACACTCTGCAAGCATGTGTATGACTAAAAGCGAGACTTGGAGATACAGGTGTACTTGCAGGAGTGGGAAATGACGAAATTTGTGGTGGAGTTGGGAGTGAAATGTGTGGGGGGGGCAAGCAGCGCGAAGGTTGGTGAATTCAAGGAAAGAGTAGTTAAGAATAATAGACTAGAACACCGGTTCTCAACCAGTACTCCGCGAAGCCCCAGGGGCTCCTCGGTGAGTCCAGGAAAATAAAATGAATCAGTAAATCTGATAGATAAGTAAATAAGAGAGGCCTACCAGGTTCTGCCGTAAAATAATGTACAAAAAAAGGGCTCCTCGAGTCAAACAGGGCTCCGCCATAGAAATTATATACTGAAAAGAGCTCCGCGAGTCAAAAAAGGTGGAGAACGGCTATACTAGAATGGGAGAAGGGCGGCAAAATTTGCGTATCCCGCAGGCGGCAAAACCATAAATGCGCCTCTGATTCTACGATGTCTAAGGAATTGACGTTCCTCATCTAGATCAGACAACGTCATCGAGATCAACAACAAGTGGAATGTTTATGAGATAGTGAAAACATGATCACACACTGAAGTGACCGTGAAAATTAGGGTCATCGAGTTATTGAACTCGGACTCTAAGTTCTGAATTGATCTCGAAAGAGATTAATTCGAGATACGCATCGAGTTTCGACGATGAGCGCCATAAACATACGCTCTCCGCGTGTTCCGCGAATTTTTTTTTTCTTCAAAAAATCTCAAAAAAGACAAAAAAAAAACGAAACAAGAGAAGCGTCGAATCATCTTTCGTTTCAGCTGATCTCTTTTTGAGATCATCATCATCATCATCATCTTGGGCTCTCACTAAATGTTATTTTTAACATCAAAAAAAGATTTAAGAAGAAAACGGTTCTTTATAATTCTAGATGTCTGGGAAAAAAGTAGTTCGTTCTTCTTAGCGAGACATAAACATTGAATCTTGAGAGCGAAGCATCCAGACTAGACATGATTCAGCTAAGTTTGCATGTCTGTATTTTGCCGTTGCTGGCCTAGCTGGATTCAGCGGCTTTCCGATCGAAGATAGGTATCGGGTTCGGTCTCCGTGCACCGTTTATATAGAAAAATCGCATCATGTTACATGTTTCTCTTTCAGACACGTGACCACAGTTACGGTCTCGGTGTTTATCATGCTGTGGTCTCGTGGGAATAAAATTGCCTTGAAACAAACAACACTTCTAGTTCTAGCATGTAATCATAGTGGTCAGGGGTCATGGTACCTGGATAGAGTAATATTCCGGAGGCCCCTTCTACCATTATTGAAATACCAACCTACGCCAATTAACATGCTTTCAAAAATGATGGTAACAGATCTTGTTGTGATGGAATCCGTGCCCTTACCTTGAAATAGCACGCACACAGCTGACATACTGTGTTTGCATACCGTACTTCTTACTCTCGAAAACCATGATATCAGATTTCATCGTGTAGGCCTCCTATGGACATGAGGACCCCGAGTCATGCTAGATAGACCCATGCATCAGTAATGTAGACACTCTTTCCTCTCCTGCCCCCCAATATATATTACTTAAAAGCTTTATTTCTTCACATCTGAATTTTTTCACAGCTCCCTGTGACTCCCTTTAACCGCTTGCCATGGCTTCCTTTCCACTTCATTTTCACCCATGCCCCTCCCCCCAGAACGTTCCGAGGCCATAAGCCAAAAAGCCCCTGGTGAGAACCACAGGTCAATACTGCAATTAACATTTTCCAAGTCCCGAGAACCAGACATCATAATCGTCTCATTCCACCGGGTTGGAGTCCCAAGGGCGGTTCCAGACAATATCCGTACCCGTGCGGCACATATTTTTGGCGTCCCTCGTAACTCTCTTTCCGCAATTTATCCCCATCCCAACAATGCCCAATGAAATTTAAAAATTTAAAAAAAAATCATTTTAATTTTTATAAATAAATACATATTTTAAAAATTCTTTTCACTCTTTCATTTTGGATTTTGTGCTCTTCTCCAGAGCTGCGCCCCCGTTCGGCGGCGTGGGTCGCACCGCTCAAAAGCCGCCACCCCCCTGCGCAGCTTTTACAGCTCCCACCCTCGTTGACACGATGAGAAGGATATAATAAACTTTATAAGTGATGATTCCGGTAAAAGATACACCAGGTATCAGACAAGTAGCGAAAACCGATAATACAAGGTGGACAAAAAGTCAGTAGAAACTTTAAAAATGAATAAAAACTGGAAAAATAATCGAAATAAAAAATAGTTTGCAGGGTTAGCATCGCTAAGGTCACGGGAATTTTTTAAGATAGGAAAGATATAACTCAAAATAGCCGATAGATGACGCTGGTGCGAGCGACTTCGGTGGAAATATGCAAATGAGACGGTTATAAGAACTTTCGCTCCTAATCCACAATCAGTTCACCGTTGTAAACCGTGTATGTGAACAAGGATGCTGAGTGCGAAGGATAAAGCTTTGTTGGTGAAGTTGTTTTACGTGAACCAGGAATCAGCGACCATTACCTTGCGTAAATTCCGAGTTCAGAAGAATGTGAGGACCTGAAAAGGGCTTTTAACAGCGATATGCCCCATAAAGCTTGTTCAGCGATTTGATGAAACTGGAACGCTGAAGGATCGTGTAAAAGCCGGACGACCATGTTTAAGAAAGGTACGTTCGCCACGAGTTGCAGCCGATATGGAATCGTTAGCGTCCGAATCAGCTGCAAGGACCAGTAGTGCTCGTGAAGCTGCCAGGCACTTGGGCTTACCACCATCCTCGGTACGCAATAATCTTCATGGAATCCTTGATCTGTATCCATACAGAATGCAGTCGTGCCATGAACTTTTACCAGAGGATACCGTACAGAGGGAAGCATTTGCGAGGTGGGCTTTCTCCAAAATCGAACAGAATCCCACCTGGGTCTTTAACAGATGAAGCTCATTTTTCGCTTCATGGCGACGTTAATACCCATAACTGTCGCATCTGGGCGACGTCTAATCCACGTGAGTACACGCAGAAACCATTGTGACGGTGTGGTGTGGGTTCACAGGTTCGTTCATCGTAGGACCCTTCTTCTTTGAAACATGGTGCACAGTAAACGGGTGGATGGTTTTCTGTGGTTCACAACTTGAAGGCGCGAATGTGAGCCGATCTCCCCTTTAAAAAAGTCTCGCCACAGACCTACAGACCAACAGACCTACAAACAGTACAAATGTAATTCAATCATAACACATCACTCACTTCACTTCTGATGACGGCACTGAAAAATCAAACACAAAACTACATACGCACTTAGACTGTGTTAGGTACACACACAGTTACACTTCCGGCACAGCTCATTAGATAGTAAATCGCCCATAGACGGTGATAGCCTGAGTGGTGCTCGGTTTGAAAGAAATTTGATCATTTGATCATTTTTGTCGCACCACGGCCATTTTCTGCACACGAGGGCTAATTAGACCGGGACCTACAATTTATTGCCGATTCCGAACGGCAGGCTTGTTTTTTGTACTCGTCGAGAGGTTGGTGCGATAACCCCTCGATGGGGGACGCCCTGCGGTAGCAATTTTTTTGCTGCGGTCAAGTCACCGTTTTTGGTTTGAAAGAAAGAAAGTAAATGGATAGAAAACGGCTGCGGTGAATGCACAGCGTTATTTAACGCTTCGCATTAACAGGTCTTGCCATGTTTGCGTGAAAGAGATGCGCTTTTTACCGTCACGTTTATGCAAGATGGAACAACTAGTCACACTGCTACTCCGGTCAAGGCATTCCTGATACAGACGTTCGGGAAAGACAAAATCATTAGCAGGCGTTGTAGGTTCCCGTGACTTTCTCCATCTCCAATTCTGATACCGGCAGACTTCTTGTTATGGGGATATTTGAAATCCCCGGTGTATCGGTCCCCGGTCCGGTCCATCCAATCTGTCGGGACTGAAAGATGCGATCCGCCGAGAGGTGTCATGTATACATTCGGAACCGCTGCACTGTGCCGTTGCTGGATTTGTAACTCGCCTGCAATGTGTTATCCCCTGTGGTGGTCACGTGGAACACAATGCTGTAATAAACGAGTTGAAGGCATTCTGTTCGTTATTTGCGTATCTTTTCTTTGACTTGTGTACGTCAGCGCCACCTATCGTTTTTTCCGGTCTTAAAAAATTTCCCGTGACCTAGCGATGCTAACCCTGCAAACCGTTTTTTATTTCGGTTATTTTTCCGGTTTTTATGAATTTTATGTTTCTACAGACTTTATACTCACCCTGTAGATTTTGCACGATGCGTTTAAGCCATGTATGCTTATTCCATGGCCCACATGCCATATGCGGCCCGCGACATCAAACCCTATTTTGTAAAAATTACCAGATTCACATTTAACCAACACAATTAATCAACTATGTTTCCAGATCACTTAGTGAGCAACGATGTAATTCCACATCACTTAAGGGACTCGCGGCACAATGCGAGATCGCTCAAGTGACCGGCTGCACATTTGCAAATCACCGCAAAACAGCTCCATATCCGCGGCACATTTACAGATCCCTTGAGTGACGTGCGGTACATTTTCAGGCTTCTTCAGTCACCCTCTGCATATTTACAGATCCCTTAAGTGACTGGCGGTGAAATTGGCAGAAATACAGTTGCAATGGGCAGAGATACGGTCCGCCAAACGTGTTCCGGTCGAAAAGTATCAATACACACATGAAACACAATAAATATCACTGACTATATTTTTTTCATAAAAATACGGGAAATAGAAATCATTATCCACACGGGATATTACAAAATGATCGCCAAAAGAAACTGTCAAATGCAAGTTGAGTTGCTAATTATAACCACGAAAAATTGCCAAAGGGCAAGTAAAGTTGCCCCAACCATCTCCAAAATTGCTGAAAAATCGTTCTGACAGCTTCAACTTTAAGCTGTCAGAACGCGTCAAAACTCGTGTTACCACAAATAAAATTAGCGTCTAAATAACTCGGGGAGGGTGAAGAGGGGGGGGGGGGAAGGTTCTTGTTACCCTTAACCATGAAAGGTGCGTCCCTCTTATGTTGTGGTTCGAGGGAAAAAAATAGACCCCCCCCCCCCCTCCCGATGTCGAAATGGGACAGACTACCACCGACATGCTGAGAAAAAACAAAAAAAAAGAAAGATGGTGTTGTTACCTTGGTTAGAGACAAGGGTCTTCGGGTGTAACAACGTCTCCTTCCGACATGTCAGCATTGCATAGGCAGTTTGAGTACTTCCCACTGTTATGGCTTACTTAGCCTCGTCGGGCCACATCAGGCCGTGCACGTTTCTCTCCAAGTTTATGACAGTTTTGGAATCAGGAAAATAACCTTCGCGTTCGTAACGGGACCATCAGCACCTTATTTGACGAGGAGTAAATTTACACCCAGAACCTAAAAAAGGATGATAACGGAATATGCTGCCACTGATGCGTCAACGCAACGACAGCTGATCATAGGTGGATACGGGGGGGGGGGGGGGTCATGAGATGAACCGCACCCCGTTCATTAAAAAATCGTATTATCGGCATAGATGGGAAGGTGGAGTTGACGACACATTCAACCCCTCGTTCACTACACACACCTTCTGCGATACGCCACAGACCAACAGGGCCCCTAAGCTGGGATTTTTGACTGGCCTCCAAGCCGAATTTTCATAGGATTAACGACAAAAAAATCATAGTAATTTTTCTGGGCCCCAGGGTTGGAGCCCCGTCAGCCCCACCATTATGAGCCCCCTTCCCGTCGAAATCACATCGCCGTTAAACGTGAAAGTGACGATTCTCTTTGGACAGTTTGATTCGACACTATTCGTTACTTCGATGCTTACGCTTGATTCTGTGCTCACGAAGTCTTTATAAATATTCCCAATATTGAACTGTTTCATCTAAAGTTGCATTAAAAAAAATTTACATTATGCAAGTTTGAGTACAAAGTTGCTGTAAGGGGTGCTCTTCTTATGTATATATATATATATATTTTAAGTGTAAATTCAATTATCGAGGGAAGCCCTGCTGCGGGCTATGGGGGGAGGGGGGGGCATTCCTCACAATACCGTCGACCCGCTTAATCAGATAATGTCGGATATTGCGTGCGCGGAACCGTTGATATCCGATTAAGCGGGGTCGACTGTACCTACAAAATACTACAAATAAGCATTAAAAAAAATTATTTTTCTATAATGTGCAACCAACACATTATGAATTCAATTGTATTGCAGAAAATCATCTCTACCTATAAAACAATCATATCAGAGTCTGTCTTCAACGTCCTCTTCAATAATCCTAATTGGCCACGCGCTACTAATTCCAGCCCTCATTCAAAAACAGTCACGTCTATTATACTCCTTATAATCCCAGTTAATAATGATGCCATCGTAATAATCCATCGATCCTCTCGAATATTAATTATAGAAATGTGCCGTGTGTGAGTGGATTATTGGCAACTATACGTAATAACATCTCGAATACGTAATTGACAGAACCAGTAGCTATCATAAGAAGAAGTAGAATGTTGACTAGCGAATTCACAGCTACTGCACGGTCTAAATAAAGACAAAAACTCAATTAAAATAGAAGAAAGAACCGCCTTAATTGAGTCTTCCAGACCTTGAAGGAAAAAGAGCTTCTTCCTTAATAGTTAGTATAATTATTAGTTTTTGTTTTCACTAGCCTTGTCCTCCCAGCCGCTCCCATGGCCACCATCTTCTTTTTCTGTCTTCTAGCGACCAACACCTTTTAATGTACTACTTCTACTCTCCGTAGATGCAAGTCGTACACAATCACGGCCTCGTGAGTGTCCAGTTTAAACCCATGGTCCACGCGCCAAATGTGGCCTTTGAATTTATCTGCGTGGCCAGTGAGACCAGATACATCCCGTCTCACATCTTTTGTAGAATTCAAGGAGTTCCCAAAGGATGGATGTATCTCAAATCAAACTTACATACAACGATGATCATAATCACATCAAAATTTGGTAAATTAAAAATCGTAAATTATGAACGCTAATCTTGTAGATGAATTTCGTAAGTTCATACGATATAATCATCTGATGTAGCTCACATGACCTCAAACATAATTTGGTGAAACTGAACTAGGTGGCATACAGCTCCCCAGGTCAATTAAGTGGCCCGTGGTGAAGTTCCAGATCACTTAAGTTTATCGCGGAATATTATCAGATAATTTAAGTATCCTCCCACACATTTATAGATCACCGGTACAGAACGTTGGTACTGTTTCAGATCATTTAATCGTACCGCGGCACATTCCTAGGTCATTAAAGTGACCCGTGTCACATTTACAATTCACTTGAGTGAACCGCAACTCAGTTCAAAAGCATTTAAGTGATCCGCGGTGCATTTAGATATCATTTTAGTGACCCACGGCACATTTGCAGATCATTTGATCTGAACTGCGCCACACTTCCAAAGCACTTGAATGACCCGCGGCACACTTATAGTGAGCCGTGGCACATTTACGGTTGACTTGAGTGAATCACGGCACAGTTCCAAAGCACTTGAGTGACCTACGGCTCATTTAGAGACCACTTTAGTGACCTACGACACATTTGCAGATCATTCGAGTGAACCGGTCTACATTTCCAAAGCACTTAAGTGACTCGCGGCAGATTCAGGGATGGCTTTAGTGACTCGTGGTGCTGCTCCAAATCAGTCAAGTAGCCAGTGGCATATTTTCAGATCATTCAAGTCACCAGCGGTGCTGTTCCAGGTCACTTAATTAAGTGGCCCGCACTCTCGGCTAAACACCCTTGATTTACACCCTCGTGAGCGTCCGGCCGTTCCAGCCGCTTCTTTTCTAGTCTAAGAAGATTTTTGCATCTGCTAAAAATTATTTTAAAAAAATGCAAATAGAAAATAATCAATAAGGAGAAGAATTTTACTCCCAAAATTGATAATCAAAAACGTAAATAAACAAACCAAAAATACTTGAAGTGAATTAGCTGCTTATTATGAGAACCGATTGTAAAAGAATGCATTGAAGGATATTTAACAGTCGTTTGTTTACATTCTAATTTGATGATGGATTTGTTTATTTATTGACGGGCTTTCTGATGTTTGTTTACGGAATCGATTCATCATCGATATGATTATCCTGGAACAAAAGTCTGAGTTTATTTTAATGCTCAGCGCAAAAAAAATTAGAATTGATTTGAATAACGAGAAAAGAACATTCTACTTCTCTCGAAATACGGAAGAGTAAGCTGGAATTGTTTCCAGCCGATCAAAGTCTCCTTTCTTGTGTGTGTTACCGCCAAAACTTGAAGTTGGCCAGCTCGCGTTGACCCGACCAATGTCCGAAATTCGGACTTCCGCCGGCCCCTGTATATCGATCCCTAATACAGGGCGAATAGCAAATAGGGGGATTATAGTATTTTTCTGGCTAACCGAAACGTATACTTCACGTTTACAAATAAAAAAGTTTACAAATAACGTATGCTATGTCATTCACGTTTCAAGGAGTTGTATAGTTATTAAATTAAAAAAATTAACTTTTTGTACAAGGACTGTATAAACAGTCCTCGTGTGCCCCAAAACCCAATTTGAAAGTTGTTGCCGTCTTTCCTGATGCCAACAAAAGAAATCCACGTTTCTAAAGTTCAGTATTCACTCAGATATTCGAATTCAAAAACGGAGGAAAGTTAGGAAAAAAACGGCTCCAAATTCGGGAAAACCCATCTTACCCGAATTTAATGCTGTTTTTAAAGCGTGTGCACCCCTAGAAATGCGTAGAAAACGCGCATTGCTCTAGAAAAGCGAATAAGATGCATGAGCTCCTGGGGGGGGGGATGCATGGAAGACTTGCATTCCTCTAGAAATGTGTAAAAGACTTTCTTTTCTCAGAAACGCGTAGAAAACTTGCATTCTTCTAGAAGTGCGTATAAGATGTGTCCTTTCCCATAAATGCATATAAGATGTGTGATCTCCTAGGAGAAATGTATATAAGATTTGTGCTCTCTTAGAAATGCGTATTAAGTGTGTGCTCTCCTAGAGATGTGTAGAAGATCTGCATTCCCTTAGAAATATGCAGATGCTTGTGCATACTCCTAGAAATGCTTAGAAGGCTTGTGTACCCCCCCCCCCCCAAGAGATGAGCAGGAAGCCCCTAAAAATGCGTAGGAGGGCTTGCTCGCTTCCTAGAAATACGAATGAGGCTCACATAGGCTACTTCCTAGAAAGACGTTGGAGGTAACAAAAATTCAGAATTAATGAAAGAAGCAATTCCAGAATTAAGGAAAATAATAGCTCCCGATTTGGTGAAACCCTTCAATCATTTCGGGGTTATCTGTTATAGCCTGTTTATAGCCTATCTGTTTCTATCCTGTGGGCCCTCTTTTTGGAAAACGGCAAGAAATTAAAATGCATTTAGTCACTCTAAGCAAACCATATACTTTTCTGATCCCTGTATGATTTTGGATGAAAAAAGGGGTAAATCTGGTAAATACTGTTCATCAGGGCTGGTCAAAATCCATTCGCTAGGACGACATGGCGTCTAAAAAGATCGGTATTGGCGACTAAAATTTTCCAAATGTGGTTGCTAAATTGTAATCTAAAGGTGACACAACATTTTCTGATATCATTACGCTACATCTTCCAACATGAAAAAAATAGAAGGAAACATTATATTTATGCATAGATCACCGTTTTTCTCGAGTAAAATGTGACATGCTTGGCTCCTAAGAAATTGGGCTGGCGGCCTAAATATTTTTCCGATTTACCCATCCCTGCTGTACACATTTTCTCAGTACAGTAGGCCCACTATTACCGTGCGTGCGGTGCCCGGTGCGACTGCACACGCCGCACGTCTCTAAAAGGGTGTCTTCGTATAAATTCTAATTTCTAATTTTTGCTAATTGAAAAAACACCAACTAATAGAAATGACGCCTTATCTCCGTGCAATCATTTCCCTATTATAAATGAAAGAGGAAACAAATCTTTAATACACCAAAACCTATCAAAACCCAATCATTTCGTTATAAAAGCATGGGAAAAATCGTCGCAATAGAAATTGATATCTAATCCGTATCGCCCCCTACTCGTAAAACACACAATGGATTTTTTTCTCGTTTATCTCTATATACAAGCACTTATTATTCTCAAGGAGGCAGTTCTCCAAAATGGCAATCTAAACAAACACACGATTTCCGATTCGAGACTATTCCGAATACTGTATGTTTCGAATCCTCCTTTGAGAGCGATAACAAAACCATTGAGAAGAGAAGGAGAAATCAGATCTGATATAAATGTTTGTGGGATCAGTTTCACTTCTGGTGCAATCAATTTTTCATATCGATATTTAGTAGTAAAAAACAGAACGTGATATTATATATAAATTGGCGACCGTCTCGGTGCGAATATAGATAACAATTCAAGATCTTGTTTTCCGAGATCGAGTAGAAAGGAATTATTTCAAGGGCCCCTAACTTTGACTCTTGAATGGCGGAAGTGGGGGCCCTGTGAGCAATACAGCCACTACTCCCCCCCCCGGCTATATTAATTATAGACGCTCAACCCATGACCCGCGGGTGAAATGCTTCCCTAGGGGCCATCTGATGTGGCCAGTGACTTCAAACCTAATTTTCCAGATCAGATCACTTAAGTGGCCCGCGGCTCATTCTCACTTCATTTGAGTGGCACGTGGCAAATTCTCACATCAATTATGTGGCCCACTACACATTTCTAGAACATTCAAGTGACCTGTGTCACATTTGTAAGTCCCTTGAGGGACATGCGGCTCTGTTCCAGATCACATATAAGGGACCCGAGGCACATTCTCACTTCCAATTAAGTGTTCCTTGGCACATTCCCAGATCACGCAAGTGACCTGGGGCGCTGTTCCCGATCACGAAGCAGCCCGCGATGACTCGAGAAACTGCTCCAGATCACTTAAGCAGCGCCACGGCATATTCACTTCAATTAAGTGGCACGTGGTATTGCATGCCTATGAACTGTGTAAATTCTGTGAATTCCTTGCCTGTGAACTCTTGTTACTTTGTATGAAGAGATGGTATTTTTTTCGGCCTGAAATATACTGAGAAATTCAATTTCCTGGATGTTAACGCCGAAACTGATATTCCAGAAGAAAAGTATGCAAGGGGACCCGGGTTCGATTCCCGGAGGAGGGAAATCACTTTTCTTTCCAAATATCAGTTTTGGCATTAACATCCAGAAAATTCAATTTCTCAGTCTTGTTACTTTGTTTCTAATTCGCTGAATTGCGCGCCTGTGAACTGTTGACGGTGAATTTTCCGTAAGTCAGCTACTAGGGTTCCAGATCCAGATACTAGGTATCTTAACCTGTAGCTCGGGAGCACATGGAAGCACCCAAGAGTGCTCAATACTTGCTTATTGATTGGCACAGCAATAAAACTCCTCATTCAAGCACATTATGTGCTGACTTGAGTTCCTATATAGATGCTGTTCTTCTGATTCTGGCAGTAGAGGTGCTCGCAACTCGAAAAAGGTTGAATTCCCCTGTGTTGTGCAACACCGCATAATGCTGCCGTTCCGGTTCTTTAATAGATTTTACCCTGGAACATTTCCTATTATGCAATCACCGTGCATGCCACACATACTTTTATGTCTTCCCGGGCCTCCCTCTCGGTTCGTATGTATTCGTAAGCAATGCTGCTGGATATAAATAAAATGAGCACTAACGAGCTACCGCGATTCTACAAATAAGAATATCGCACGGCGGGGGGTCAATCTCGCTCAATTGCGAACCTATTAACGCTTGGTATTTCTCAGTCATCGTTATGCTACGAGTTATTGTGTAACAACAGGTTAGTGGGATCTTAAATGAGTGAGCCTACGAAATCCGGGCTGAATAGAAGGCCTCAAATTATTTTAGACCAAGGATGATAAACCTTTTGAAGAGTGCGGGCCACTTCATTGGTTTGAAAACCAGTCACGGGCTACATAAGTTATATGTAATGTGCTGTGAGCCACTTATGGGATTTGAGAATATGCTGCGGGTCACTCTTGAGGAATTTATAAATGTGCCACGGGTCAATTAAGCGGTCTGGGAATGTGTTGCCGGTCAACAAAAGTTGCCTGGGAATACGTTCGCGTCAATTACGTGAAATTAAATAATCCCCTCGAAATGCGCCACGAGTCATTTAATTGAGGTAAGTATGTGCCGCGAGCCGCTTTAGTGATCTAGTTCTAGACCAATGCCCTTGGTCCCTTTATTGATTTGTAAATATGTTGTTGGTCACATAAACGATCTGTAAATCTGCCGCGGTTACTTAAATGGTCTGGAAATGCGCCGCGGTCCACAGGGAATCTAGTTATACGCTGCTTAGTTCATTTTTAGAAATTTAAGTTTGAGGTCGTGGGCCACATCAGATGACTCTTAGGGTCATATTTTGCCCGTGGGTCATAGGTTGAGCTTGTATATTTTAGAATTTAAAATATGAAGATTTCTTATGTATAAACTGTGCAAAAAACGAACCCAAAAATATTACTTTGACTCCGACGTCCCAAACCCAAAAAAAACGCATAACAGTTCTTATTTTTCTCAGTATTTAAAAAGAATCGATTTCAAAAAACTTGAAATACTTATCTCGTGGCACTCCCTGTATGATCTCGGGCCACATCTGTGTGATCTCGTTCTACTCTATACTTGCATCTAATTCCATACTCGCGAAATATCGATCCATTCAATGATTGAATCCATGCATTCAATGACGAGCTTATTGCTTGTGTCAGGGTGGATGCACGGGTGTTCTTCTCGCAAATCAGTACCCTCGACGTAAACTCCCCATCCCCCGATCTACGCCTATCATCAGGACCATCTTAACAGCGTCATAGATCCACAGTCGTCTTAAGAACATCATGGGCCCCCGGGCCAAGTGACTTTTCTGAGGCCCTACTAGGCGAATTCTCGAAAAATTCAACTACTTCTCATTTTTCTGAGGCCGCTTTTCTCTTGAGGCCCCCCGGACCATGCCCAGGTGGGCCCATGCATTAAGACGGCACTGCATAGACCTCCCCGGGCAAAGTGATTATTGTCATGTCCCTGACCTCGTTAGGGAAGGGACGATGAAATCGATCGCCCCGCCCCCTCCCAAGAACCCGATAATTAAACCGTACCGCAAAACACAGAACTATCTTACAAACCTGCCTAACTAATCACCCAGGATCCGTACCTGATGTTTTCAAACGTCCGTTCAAATTCCACAGGGCATAGGCAACTTAGCACGGAAAAACCCCTCGAGACATTGCGTTATAACGCGATCGAAATGTTATAATAATGAAAAAGATAATAAAAAAATACTATCTCCATAAACCTGTCTGGTATAGACAGGGTCGAATATAAATATTCTAGAAAGACTTCTAATTGGAAATTCACATGCGAGATAAAACGAGCTAAAATTAAACTCGAGAGATAACTAAAAATTCACAGATACCAAAATAAAATAAACACATTAACCATTAAAAAAAAAAAAATACGGGACGTTTCACAAGCTCTGTGATGATAACACGGGACGAGATTGCGGCTGGTACAAAAAACACATAAATCTGTGAAAAAAAATGTCTCCATTTACAATCAGGTGAATGAACCTGCTATGCATATGCAATATTTTTGATAATTTGGCCCTGAAAAAGACTAATAATAACAACAATATCTATACGTTATATATACGGCTGTGTCGCTGTTATTATTATTATTATTACTGTTGTTATTGCGCGAAAATGTCTCAACCCTTTTCAGCTCCAAAGGTCGAATTCTTCTTAGGATTAAGTTCCGGAGGCTGATATAAGTGTCTCAGTACAAGGAAACAGCATTATCGAGATAAACCATAAAATAATGATGATGATAATAACAATAATAATAAAAGAGGTGATATCGGAGAGCCTTGAAGGACGGACGAATGTTGTTATATTTAGTTCTGCACTTGGAAATGAAAAATGGCATCTCGCTATTTCTTTCTATTAATATCCGTTCAATTAGAGCCTCTTCCGTGGATTTTTTGATCAAGATAATATTTCGACGTTATGTGTAATGGCGTGTTTTTAGTGCATTATTATTATCACGCGTTCCCTTGAATTTTTTCTTGTGAGTGTATATTTTTAGTTGCTCTATCATTCGTTTGGATTTCAAGGTCGTGTTTATATATATATCATTAGTAGGGTAATGTTTTTGTTCGAGTGGATAGATGGATACATGCTCAACAGATGGTCCACGGGCCAAATGTGGCCCTTGGAATCATCTGATGTGGCCCGATACCTCATACTTAATTTCAAAAAATGAACTAAGTGGCACGTTACCAGATCACTCAAGGGGGACACAACTTGGATGGCCCGCTGCACATTTCCAGATCACTTGAGGAACTAGCGACATATTCACAGATCGATTTAGGAACCATCGTCACGTGTTCACCGATCACTTAAGCGAAACGCGGCACATTTCAGGATCACTTTAGTGACCCACGACGCAGTTATACATAACTTAAGCGGGCCCTCATAGCACGTTTCCAAATCACGTCAGGGACCCGTGGCATAGTTGCAGATCAATTTAGTCACCAGCGCTCCAGATCATTCAAGTGGGTTCACGACGTGAATTCCAGAGCACTCAAGTGGCCAGTGGTAGATTTCCAGATCACTGAAGTGTGTGCGACCCGCGGAACTATCTCAGATCACCCAAATGACCAGCGGAACAATTGCAGACCACTTAAGTGGCTCACGGCACATTTATGGATCACATTTCCAGATCATTGAAGTAACCCTCGACACATTCCCAGATCACTTAAGTGGCTCACACTGCATTCACAGATCACTTAAGTGGCTCACACTGCATTCACAGATCACTTAAGTGGCCCACGGTATATTTCCAGATCACCAAATTGACCAGGTGCACAGTTCCAGACCACTTAAATTGCTCGCGCACATTTATAGACCATTTAAGCGGCCCGCGGCAAATTTCCAGATTACTTAAGTGGCCCGCGGTACATTTACAGATCACCAAAATGACCAGCTGCACAGTTCCAGACCATTAAGTTGCTCGCGCACATTTATAGACCATTTAAGCAGCCCGCAGCAAATTTCCATATCACTGAAGCTTCTCTCTCGCCACATTTCCATATAAATTAGTGGCACGCAACTCGTTTTCGTATCAGTGAAACTGCCCACACTTTCTATAAGGTTGAGGACATCCTTGGACATACAATGTCTTTGTTGCTCTCAAGACGGTCCTGGTACTCATGAGCATCATGGTCCCACTGGCAAAGCGACATTTCCTTGGCCTCTCTACCCGACCAGAAACGCCTGCTTAAAATTTGAAAAGCTTCAACTCGAAAGTCTTACTCATATTGATTCTCATGAGGCCTTCGGGCCGGGGCCAGTCATCAAATCAACATTGGCGAGCACCGACGATACTTATCGCTGTTCAATTTCGTACTCACGATGGATTGCAAAACCCATTCCATGATTATCTAGCCAGATAGGGAGAAGGGACCTCACGGAAAAAATCACTTTGCTCAGGGACCTATTTGATTCTCTTAAGACGGTCCTGATCATAAACATAGACCACGCGGTTAATTTTTGGGAGCCGAGAGCACTTCTCTGCTTAAAGAGCACCCACGCGGCAACTCCGACACAAGGAATGAGACTCATCATTTAATGCGGTGTTCAATAAT
The DNA here is from genome assembly GCF_987345545.1 of Pholcus phalangioides. NCBI lineage: Eukaryota > Metazoa > Arthropoda > Arachnida > Araneae > Pholcidae > Pholcus > Pholcus phalangioides. The sequence continues at coordinate 2,875,782 of NW_028301612.1, read as the reverse complement.
TGAGCTGATCAATATATCTCGCGTATACGAAATTAGATGAAAGTATCGAGCAGTAATTGATCAGTGAGCACATCGCGGTGCTCGCGAGCAGCAGGTTGAAGGATGACTGTCATAGACGGTGTTCGTGACTCGACCCCTGTCCACTGTGGATCCATGCTTGACCCACTTTCCACACGAGAATCCGGGAAAAGAGCGGGGAAATCTCTCTCACCTGTCACATATATTCTAGTTGCATTCAGAAAAACCAACATTGCCCCCTACATTGAAATAGTAAGCGAAAACATCTGCCCCATAAAATGCAGGACGTGTAGTCACCTCACAAATCTTGCCAAACACTAAATCACCCATCGAGCGTAGTACCAGGGAGCAATGTTTTCCCATAGTGGGGCCCGAGGATCAATTTCTTTAACACTACTGTATTTATTAAATGAGCACTCACCCCCTCCAAAAAAAAAAAAACGGGCCTCCTTAACTAACGGGGGTGGGGGGGGGGGGCAATCATGATCATTCCCGCAATCACAATTTCTCAATAACGTCCCGATCGGCCATCAAACGACCCATGACGCAACGCCACAACATAAATACCTCTCAAAGTGCGTTATGACCTTGTTTCGCTATTATCATCTCATTTTAAATATCCTTGGCTATAGCCCACATAACCATTGGGTTATTACATACATACATTCATAGCCCTTTTTTTTCCCCTCTTCAAGAGGAATTCTAAGTATTTACCTACGAGCCTCCATACAATTACATCACCACCAACATAGAGGAATATCTGAAATGTTGGGCCAAAAAACAGAAAAATCAGGCGGAAGTTTCGGGCCTTGTGACCCACTTTCTTACCCCTTTCCACCCTCCCGCCCCCCGCTTTTTACGGCCTGCACACAGCGAAAGGACATCTTCTCTCTGATCTGACCCATTTATTATTATTATTGTTATTATTTGTCCGAGCGAGAGAGAGAGTCGTTTTTATGGCCGAATCTGCTGCCCTTCTGTGAGTCCGGTGCAAACAACGTTATGTATGTGCGTATTACCCAGGGTATTTAAAAGCCCGGGCCGGATTTTTCCCAGGATCAGAAGACGAAGGAAAAAAAAAAAACTCTCTCCCAAGGTAAAAATTCCCGGGACACTGACGCAATGGACGCCCCTGACTTTTGCAAACACTTATACATACATGCATGCATGCATGCATGCAACTCGGCGGAATCGATCGCCGTTGCCTGTGGCTACGCCACTGCTGCACCAGTGACCTACTATTTATCGATGTTTCTTTTTAAAGGTGTGGAAATCAGTGGCGGGGGGGGGGGGTGGAGGAGCATATGTGTGTTTTATATGTGTGTGTATATACACAAACTAACATATAAATAAGCGTGATGGGCGCGTGATCAGTTAATGAAAGTGCTCTGTTGCGTAATCACGGAAAGTTGCGCTGCGAAAAACAATCAGAGGTCGCAACTGACCTAATGCGTAAAGTGATATTACTTTTTCCTCCTCCTTACTTAACTGGAGAAGCTGTGTGAGGCTAATAATTAGGATCCGCTACGCCACTGTGCTGTCAGATAATTCATGTCTAACCCACGTTTAGTTCTTTTAAACCGCAAAATTTACAGCATATCGTAAATTTCGCGAATAAAAATCCTAGTTTTGCAAAAACAAAAATTCTAAATCTAAAATTTCGCATTTATCCCAAAAAATATTTTTCAAATCAAAAATTTCGCATCGTTAAATATGAATTTTCAGACTCAATGAAAATTCAAATTCAATGAAAGAAATTATTTAAGAAAATTCATATTTAATAACATAAAATTTTCGCATTAATGAAAGAAATGATTTTATAATTGAAATAAAATGAAAGAAATCATTTATGAAAATTCATATTTAATTGAAGAAAAATATCAAAATTAGTGAAAATTCGTATTTAACGAAAGAAATAGTTTTCAAAAATTCAAATTCAATGAAAGAAATTACTTAAGGAAATTCATATTTAATGAAAGATAAAATTTCAGAATATAAAGAAATTCATATTTAATGAAAGATAAAACTTCAGAATATAAAGAAATTCATATTTAATGAAAGATAAAATTTCAGAATTTAAAGAAATTCATATTTAATGAAAGATAAAATTTCAGAATATAAAGAAATTCATATTTAATGAAAGATAAAATTTCAGAATTTAAAGAAATTCATATTTAATGAAAAAAATAATTCCCGAATAAATAAAAATTCACATTTAATGAATTTCTACCCACCAAGGCACCACTGCCCTGCCCGGGCACCACCACTAGACATGTTTTCCAAGTTAATACTATAATGAAAGACTAATTGCAATCTAATAATAAATTTATTTTGTTTGTAGCGCCTATTCCTATTCCTATATTCCTAAACAGCCTCAAAACAAAATGTATTACCGTCATCTCTTTTCAAATATTTCCCTCTCCTCATGCCCCAATTATTACAGTTACGTAACATAATACGCCACTGGGGCAACAAATAAAAAAAGAGCTCTGGGGATGGGCGTCGCCGTCGTCGCCAAGCCATGGTCATATTCTGGTTTTATTTTTGTTCTCGTCACTAAATAGTGTTTCATGGGAAATTCCAATCAAGGACGCTGTTCCACTATCAACATGAATGCAAATAAATAACGGCAGTGGCAAGTTGGCTCCAAAACCTCGATTGACGTCAGAGGCCATCATGAAAAGATATCGCACATGTGTTCTCGTGATCATGTGTACTTAAAAACGGTTTTTCCAAATCCACATCACATTGGCTAGAGCTGGAATTTCCGACCAATAAGAGGACAGAGGAAACACGAAATGCTCATTTACATGAAAATTTGATAAATATGTACGTAAATGGCTATTTTATGTCTTTTCCGATACAATGTCCACTGCGATGTCAAAATTACACGGAATGCAAAAAAATGCCATCAATGTGAAAGACAAACAACCCACCTGGCAGTAAAGCATACATGCTCAATCCGTAGCCTGCTGGTCAAATGCGGCCCTCGAAGTCATCTGATGTGGCACGTGATCTCAAACTTAATTTTGTGAAAATGAACGAAGCAGCACTTTCGTGTATCACCTATGTGGCCCGCTGCACGACCCCATACCACTAAAGTAACCCGTGGCCTATTTATAGATCACTTGAACTTATACTTCACAACTACTGGAAATCGCTGTTGAATTAAATGTAGCCATAACTATCTAAGAAAATGTATGATAATATCGACATTCACGTCATTACAAAGTCAAATAAGCTTCGTTGAAAAAAGAAAACGGGACAAAACGGGACAAAAGTGCATGAAATAGTCGGGACACACAGATAAAAATTGGGCCATTCTGACAGTCCCGTAAAATCATGGGCGCAACTAGGGGGGGAGCAGGCGGGTCTCGTGACCCGGGCGCTAGACCCAAGGGGTCGCAAATTTCATTCTGAAACCTTTACTTCGACATTACAAGGGGACGTCAAAATGAGCGCTTACCCCGGGTGACCAAGCATCTAGTTGCGGCCCTGCGTAAAATACGGAATGCCATCATGTAAGTTGTTTCAGACATTCTACTGGTCCTCACAGATTCAGAGAAAGGTTGAGAAACACTGCCCTAAGCCACTTAACTGATCTGAAAGTGCCGGACTCTAATAAAATAAGGGCAAAAGCTGTTCCGTATAGAGGCCCTTAAAACCATGTCACTCTAGAGGCGGCTGGACTTTGAGGGCTGGGCGACAACTGGCCAAATGTCAGGCGGTTGAGTGTATTTTGTGCAATGTGCACTTTGTATACAATTGCTTTCGTAGCGGCCCGGGGGATTTGAGGAGACACACACTCATACTTCCTGCACAACTCAATCGGTAGTAAATTGCCTATGGCGATAGACCAGAGTTTGCACCGTTTCAACGAATGAATGAATGAATGATCTGAAAAAAAATCAGATCAGATCATTTAAATGATCTGGAAATGCTCCGAAGTGGTCTGTGAACGTGCCACAAGCTGCTTAAGTGATTTGAAAATGTGCCGCAAGCTGCTTAAGTGATCTGTGAACGTGCCGCAAACTGCTTAAGTGATCTGTGAATGTGCCACAAACTGCATAAGTGATCTGTGAATGTGCCGCAAGCTGCTTAAGTGATCTGTAAATGTGAAGCGGGTCACAAATCATCTGTAAATGTGACACGGGTCACTTAAGTGATCTGGGATGTATTGCTTAGTTCATTTTTTACAAAATTAGGTTCAAGGTCGCGGGCTACATCAGATGACTATGAGAGCCACGGGTTGAGTATGTATGGTCTAGGCAGCGGTTGACCATAGGTTCCCAAACTTTTTTGTCATCACCCCCAACTCAAGCCAACCCATAGGATCCTATGTTACACCCAGGGACATAACTGGGGGGGAGGGGTAATTATTGAATTTTAAACTTGTGGGGCGGCCAAATAATGTTTATCCCGGGCGGCTGAATCATGTTTGCCCCGGGCAGCAAAAATCGCAGTTACGGCCTGGTTACACCCATAGCTTCTACCGCCCTCTTTTGAGAAACATTGGTCTATATATAGACTCTAGAGCATAGTTTTCCAAAGTTTTTGTTCCATCGCCCCCCCCCCCCCCCTTCAGAAATTTTTCTCTCTCATCGCAACCCCGACCCCATGCGATGCCATAGGATACAATGTTATACTCGTAGCTTCTATCGCCGTCCCCCCTCTCCCCCAAGGATCATTCCATCACCCACCAGGAGGTGACATTGCTCACTTTTGGAAACACTGGTCTAGACTGTAGAGCAGAGGTCTTCAACTCTTTCTAGTCGCGAGCACTGCCAGTACCCATCATCAAAAGAAGAGCACCCCTTACGGCGAATTTGACATACGAATGCATGAAGTCAGAATGATTTCAGTTCTTGAATGCAATTAGTACAAAGTGTTCAATTGGAACGTTGATCAAGTACTCGCGAGTACGAAATCGGACACTAACATCGAGCACTCTGGGTGCTTCAGGGTGCACCGTGGTGCTCGCGAGCAACGGGTTGAAGATTGCTGCTCTAGAGTGAGTCGGTGTGCCCCGTGACTCTTGATGTCTTTTCAGTGCCCGAGAACCGTTAACATGCCACTACGTATGTGATAGCAGCGGATTAATGCAATAATAGTCTAGACATGGGAATTATTGCCATTTGCAGATTCTCGCTCGGAGCGTGTCAATTTATGGTACAAGACTACGCAGAATTTACATGAGAAAAAAAAGAAAAAAAAAAGATGGCGTAAAGCGATTAATGTCAGTTCAATGGTTGGTGAGAACACTTGTTTGCGACGCCCTCGATGCTTCGCATACTGAATGCAAATTCGTGCAAATGCCGATGAGATAATGTAAATCTCTTCGAAACGCATCGGTGACACTCATCAAGCCACGCTTTTAAAACGTAACAAAAATGAAAAGCTTCAGGTTCTTAGGTAAATGCGGCTTAAATGCTATCATAATATCCTGCAACAACCCGTAGCAATTATACGCTTTTAAAATGCCCGAAATGTAATGATTGTTCACCGTGAATAATGCACTACAAAAAAAAAAAACTACAGTCATTTTTCGCTTTTTATAGGATATTGTTGGAAATATGAATTTTTTGAAACCATTTGTTGAATTTTTTTTAAGAGTATTGTCTTAAAGAGCTATTTTGCAAAAAGCATTGTCAAGAGATTATCCTGAAAATCACTTTGTTTGAGAGAAAGGCATTCTTGAAAAAAGAAAATACCGTAAGTAATTGAGCTTTTTAAGAGAGCATTGTTTAAAAAGCTCTTGTCGGGAAGTTTATTGATTTTGCAAGACGGAAGTGTAATACGAGCTATCGTTTTTTGAAGTTTGAAATTGAAAAAAAAAGAAAAGAAATTCTTTGGAAGGCATTGTTGAAGAAAAAAAAGCATAGGCCATTGTTTGAAGATTATATTGTTTAGAAAGCCATTGGTGGAAAAAATTCTTTGAAATATATTGTTTTGGAATAGATATAGTTTTGTGAAGTTTGAAACGCTATCGGGGAAAGAATTTTTTTTCGGAAGGTATCGCTGTGAAAAAAACAGGCTATTATTTGAAAGAATATTGTTTGGACAGCTACTGTTTCGACGAATATTGTTATAAAGCTATTGTTTCAGAAATAAGTGAGCAGAAAGCTATATTGCTTATCTTTATAACTTTCCAAACAATATTTTTTGAACATTATTTAGAAAGCTATTGTTTAGAAAGTTGTTGTTTTGAAGAAAGTTGTTTCGAAGACTAATTATTTAGAAAGACATTGTTGGAAAAAATCGTTTTAAATACATTCTAGAAATTAATATAAGCTACCGTTTCTAAAGTTTGAGAAGCTATTGGAATAAGTCAGTTGTTGTTGTTGTTTGGACGGCATTGTTGCGAGAGAAAAAAACATAATCGATTGTTTCGAAGAGCATTGTTCGGGAAGCCCTTGTTGGAAACGATTGTTTTAAACATATTGTTGGAAGTAACATAAGCTAACATTTTTAAAATTTGAAAAGCTATTAGAGAACGCAAGTTGCTTGGAAGGCATTGTTACAAAAAAACCACTGTTGTTTACAAAAGCTCTTGTTGAAAAAAATTTCAAAATATTGCTGGGAGTGAGGTAACAGATATTGCTTTGAAGGCATTGTTTCAAAATCTATTGAGGAAAGGGCATTGTCTTAAAGTCATTGTTGAGAACACAAAAAATCGATGACTGACAGGCAACATGATCGGCGATTTTCTCGTTTGGAAATGAAAGACAAATACATATAGGAAATTAAAAATCGAGAAATCTCGTTGCCAGTCTCTTATGTCTCAACATTGAAACACGAGAAATCTCGTGAGCGGCCGTTAAAGTATTAAGATAGATCGAATCGATCCCGAAAATGACAAACAGGAGCAAAAAAATCAATAATATATAATAATTATCTTTAAAAAAAGTGAAAACCCTACTGGATTATCATGTCATTATTCATCATCGTAATACTGATGACTAAAGCCTGGATAATATGTAGATGCATAAGTGCATATTCAATCGCATATTTTAGCACTACTTATAGTTACTGCGTATAAATACATAAAATCACCTATGTGCATATTTTAAGCATTTTCGGCATTTTTTTTCTATTAATCGCATTGTACCAATGTTCTCAAGATTATTTTTTTATCTCTATATTCTTCTCAAATTCGATCAAATTTCTCCAATTTTTTTCCAAGAAAATATTTCACCATTGAGTTCATTTTAGAACACATTTTTAGCTATTTTAAAATGTAAATTTTTGCATTTCTAAATGCATGTTTTCTTCATTTTTTGCACATGTTTGAAAAGTAAGCAGTTTTACTGCTTATTTTTCAAGGCTTATAATAGACTTTTTATTTTTTGTGCATTTTTTTCCCAATTTTGGGCATATTTTTCATCATTTTTGTGCATATTTCCCCCCCCCCCCTCTTCATGCATACTTTTTATTTCTTGTAAATATTTTTCATTTTTAGATCATATTTCTACATGTTTGAATGCACACATTTTCTCTCGTTAGAAAACATTCAGCATTTTTAAATGCATATTTTGGAAATATTTATTAACTTTTTTCTTTTTCGGCCCTTTCAAAATAATGCATATATTTTCATTTTTAGTCCCATACTAATTATTAGATTGATTTGTTTTATACTTTGCACATATTTTTGATTTCATGTCATATCTCGACATTTTTGAATGCAGATTCGTCTTATTTTTAGTACATACTTCAGATAATTTTAATGCATATTTCAATGTTTTCTAGCGCATATTTCAAACTTCTATTGCATATTTCAGCGTTTTTAGGCATATTTTGCCCTTCTTTAGCGCATATAATCAGGACTCTACTGATGACTCATCACCCGAATGAGCCAACACCAATCGGTGTGAGTCCCAATCTGTATACATTCTGTGTCAATGAAACCGTGACAGTTCCTAGAACGTACGTAATAAAATAGCAAGCTTATATAAAATAATATTAACAATGGAATAACGACAATAATAATAATAAGGGTTGGGGGGTGTTGTCCTGAAAGTTGTCGCATTCCAGGTAACGAACCAAGCGTTGTTGCTTTCATTCATATGGTGAAGGTACGCATACGTAAATGCGTTACGTCCCGTCTAGGGTGGATTGACCGATTTTTTCTTACTTACAATAACATAAAAAAATTTTTCTTCAGATATAGTTAAAAAAATTAATTAATTCCTTTTCCAGCATCAAATTTATAAAAATTGGCAAATTCATCAACCGCCATCTATCTTCCGCTAGTGAAATTGTTTCCGTGTGTCAAGAAAAAAAGCCTGACTTCCCACATACGAAATTATGTTCATTATGTCATGCATGTTTAACTCATGGCACGCGAGACAAATGTGGCCCTCGGGGTCATTTAGAGCGGCCCGTGACTTCTTCAAACTTCATTTTTTAGAAATGAACTACATCATTGTTCATGTAAGTATTGTTGGGTTAAAAAGCCAAGAATTCTCAACCTTTTTTCAGAATGCGAGCTGCTTCATTGGGTTTGGGGAATGTGTCTCGAGCCATTTGAGTAAAAATTGTACGCACATTTCTGGAAATGTGCTGCGGGTCACTGAGGTGATCTGAAAATGTGCAGCAGGCCCCTTGAGTGATCTGTGCAGCGGACGATTTAAGTGATCTGGAAATGCGATGGAGTCACTCAAATGATCTGGAAATGTGTCAAGAACGCCATTAAGAGATCTGTAAAATGTCGTGGACCACTTAAGTCAAGGCTGCTCAATCTTTTAGTGAGTGCGGGCCACTTCGTTAATATGGATATGTGCCGCGGGACACTTAAGTGATCTGGAAATGCACTACGGGTCACTCAAATGTCACTGTAAATGTGCAACGGGCCCTTTAACTGATCAGGAACAACAGCACGGGTAACTCAGTTGATCTGCAAATATGTCGTGGGCCACTTTAATGATCTAGAATTATGCCGAGGGTAACTTAAATGGATTGCTAATGTGTCCCGAGTCACTAAAGTGATCTGGAATACGCAGCCCACACATGCTCAGCCATTGACTCTCGCGCCAAATGTGGCCCTCGGTGTCATCTGATTTTGCTCGCAACACATTTTCAAACCATTTAAGCTGCCGACGTCACATATCCAAATCACTTAAGTGACCCCATGCACATTTTCAAGTCACTAATGGCCCACGAGCCAAATTTTGTCCTCGGAGTCATCAAACGTGGCCCGCCCGCGACTTCAAAATTTAGTTTTTAGAAACGAACTAAATCATTGTTCATGTAAGTATTGTTGGGTGACCCAAGGGTGTTCAACCTTTTGGAGAGTGAGGGCCGCTTCACTGGTTCGGAAACGCGTCGAGAGCCATTTGAGCTATTTGAAAATGTGCCACGAGTCACTTAGGGGATCTAAAAAATGTGTCGCGGACCACTAGAGTCATCTGAAACTGAGCTGCCGGCTGCTTAACCTGTCTGTGCTGCTGGAAATTAAGTATGCCGTGAACCATTTAAGTGATCTGTATGATGCGGACTACTCAAGTGTTCTGTAAGCGTGCCGCTGGCCACTCAAGTTATCTGGAAATGTGCCGCCAGTCATTCAAGTAATCTGCAAATGTACCAGGTCCCACTAAAGTGAACTGGACATGAGCCGCAGGCCGTTTTAGTGATTTTGAAATTTGGTTGGGATCGCTTACATCAGCTGGATATGTGGCGTTGGCAGCTTAAATGATCTGAAAATATGTGGCGGGCCACATCAGATGACTCCAAGGGCCGCCTTTGACCAGTGAGTTACTGGTTGAGTACGTACGGGTAAAACAGCGGTCATTTCCACATAATGGCCTTTCGCTGTGAATGCTAGATTTAGATCACTTTAGTGGTCCGCGGCACATTAATAAATCACTTAAATGGCCCACGGCATAATTTTAGATCTTTAAAGTGGCCCACGGCACGTTTACAGATCAACTGAGTTACCAGCGTTGCTGTTCCGGATCAATTTAGCGAGCTGCTACAAATTCTCAGAACAATTGAGTGATCCGTGATGCAGTTGCAGATCGCTTCGCGGCACTTATTTATCCAAATTAATGAAGTGGCCCGCACCCCCCTCAAAAAGGTTGAGTGTCCCGTATTTATGTGAAAAACAGCATGATAAGGGGTTTTGACTTGATGGGGCCCCCACGAACAAAAGACAAGTTGGTGCCCCTCTGTAACATATACGACACTAACCGGCTAATCTCTGTGGATATTGTTTTGAATTTGGGCCCGTGGTTAAATGCCCAAATCATCCATGTGGAATCATTCCCCCAGATTATGAAGCAATGGTAACTCCTATAATGCGCATGGAGTGAAGGTCATCGATACAAAAACAATTATCGTAATTATTCATGAATGAATACGGAATGGTCTTTTCAAAGTTATTGTTGGGAGAAACATTGTTGAAATTATTGGTAGAACTGTTTTAAGAAACACAGTTGAATTTTCAAAGTGCTATGGGGTGGAAGTTGATTGGAGAAGTACACTATAATTATTATACGAAAAACATTGCTGTGATATCTTTACAAAAAACCATTGTTTTAATATTTTTAGGAAAGCCCATTGTTGTTATATTGTTAGGAAAGACCATTGTTGTTATATTTTTAGGAAAGACAATTGTTGAAATTATTAGAATGGATATTGAAATTATATTTTAAAAAATGTAGCTGAACTTGGAAGAGACATTGTTGAAATTATTGGAAGAGACATTGTTGAAATTATTGGAAGAGACATTGTTGAAATTATTGGAAGAGACATTGTTGAAATTATTAGAAGAGACATTGTTGAAATTATTGGAAGAGACATTGTTGAAATTATTGGAAAAGACATTGTTGAAATTATTGAAAGAGACATTGTTGAAGTTATTGAAAGAGACGTTGTTGATGTGAAAAAAAAACTGTGCACAAATATTATTAGAAAAAGATTGTCATATTTTAGGTGGCACCCTTGTTCCGACTATTGGAAAAGACATTGTTGAAAATATTGGAAGATACATTTTTAAATTTTTCATTGAAGAATCATGATTCATTATAATTCATAAAAAGAACGTAATAAAATCATTATTAAAAGAATCATTGTGTGTGTGTTTGAATTGTTAGAAGAACATTCGCTGAAGCTTTGAGAACTACTTTTTTAAATTGATGATAAAACAATTAAAACAATTTCTAGAAATGTTATCTGAAGAACCAAATGTTTCAAAAATGTAAGAGATCCATTGTTTCGAATTATTAAAATAATTTTTCTTAAAATTTTTGGAAGAAATATTGCGGAAATTATTTGAAGAAGCATCTATTATATTAAAACTATTAAAGGAAATCTCGTTGTGTGAAATCATTAGAAGAATCATTATTGAAATATTTAAAAGAGTTATTGTTGAAATCCATGGTTGAATCATATTGTGAAATAGAATTATATATCGTTGAAATTGTTAGGAGAGAAGCATTGTTGGAATTTCTTGAATTACCATTGTTGAATTTTTTATGAACATTTTATTAAAAGTTTCAATGTTATAATTGTTATGAGGTCATACCGCCTAATTGTTATTCGAAAAAAATTTTCCAGAAAATTCAAAAAACTTCAAATATAATTCTATTTAATGATTAATTCTGAATTTTCGTCATTCTGTGTGGGATTTTTTTTTCTTTCATCTCAATTGTGGAACTTTTTCTTCTCGTCGATTATAAATTTCCATAAATTCTGGGATTTTCTCTCTCATTAATTCTGAAATTTCATTAATTCTGGAATTTTTTCTTTGATTAATTCTGAAATTTCATTAATTCTGGAATTTTTTCTTTGATTAATTCTGAATATTTTCTTTGATTTATTCTGAATTTCCATCAAAATCTGAGATTTATTTTTTTCATTAATTCTGAATTTTTTTCTTTGATTAATTCTGAATTTTTTTCTTTGATTAATTCTGAATTTTTTTCTTTGATTAATTCTGAATTTTTTTTTGATTAATTCTGAATTTTTTTTTGATTAATTCTGAATTTTTTTTTTGATTAATTCTGAATTTTTGTCATTTCTGGGATTTATTTTTCTTTCATTAATTCTGTGATTTATTTTTCTTTCATTAATTCTGTGATTTTCTCTCTCATTAATTCTGAAATTTCATCAATTCTGGAATTTTTTCTTTGATTAATTCTGAATATTTTTTTTGATTAATTCTGAATTTCCATCAAAATCTGAGATTTATTTTTTTCATTAATTCTGAATTGTCATCAATTCTTATATTTTTCCTTTAATTCTGAACACATCAATCAATACTGGGATTTTTTCTCTCATTGATTCTGAATTTTCATATCGATTCTGTTTTTTTTCTTTGATCAATTCTGAGTTTTCGTTGGGAGGTAGATATTTTTCAGCATTTTTGTATATTACGTGATAATGCATGAATCTTTGAATGCGGATTCTCCACCCCTCCGCCCCCCAAAATGTATAATATCGGGGGTTAAGGACCCTCGAAATTATTTACGCAACACGTCCGGTAAGGACGGCCCTGATTTCTGGATCATCCAAATGACTCATGACTCAAAACTTATTTTCACATAGCTAAAATCATCACCGGTACACTTTCAGATGGCCTGAGCGACTCGCAACACATTTTTAGATAACTCAAGTGGCCTGCGGCGCGTTTCCAAACCAACAAAGTGGCCCGCACTTTCAGAAAGATTGAGCACCCTTGTTTTATACTCTGAAGTACGAAATTCAAAAATACAAGACAATAATCCTGGGGGCCATGGCCAGTGCCGTCTTAACGCATGGGCCCCCACCCATGCACGGCCAGGATGCCCCAAGAGAAAAGGGGCCTCAGAAAAATGATAAGTAGTAGAATTTTGCGATAATTTGCCAGGTAGGGCGTCTGAAAAATCCCTTTTCCCTGAGGCCCGTGATGCTCTTGAGATGGCTATTGGATCCCACAGACCAGGGGGAGTGTGTCTCAACCTTTTTTTTTAGCCGTGACCCAAAATAAACAACAGAATCAGCCTTCGCGACCCATGAAACTGTTCGTTCCCCCCCCCCCCCCGAAATAGAGAAACCAGTGACGCAATAAGTGTATTTATAACAGAACTGCAACTGGATTTGAACGACCCATCTAGAAGGCCCCTGTGAATAAGGTTTGGGTTGTGACCCACCGCGCTAGATAAGCCCTGGCTGTTAGTGCATTTGCACGACCCTTATATATTCTAGAAACCTTGTGCACGACCCTTCTTGGAAGCCCTACCAATCAGGTTTTGGTCGGGACTCGTAGCTCAAGCCCCTGGCTGTCAGTGGATTTTAACGATCCATCCCGGAAATCCATTCTCAAATCCAGCTGGAATTATGACCCATAGCTCAAGAATCCCTAGCTGTAAGAGGATTTTCATGACTCATCTCAGAAGGGCTGCGAATCACGCTTTGTCGAAATTCATAGCTCAAAAACCAGTCTGTTGATGAATTTGAACGGCCCATCTCAGAAACCCCTGCGAAACAAGTTTGGGTTGTGACCCACCGCGCTCGATAAGCCCTGGCTGTAAGTGTAATTGAACGACCCTTCTCGGAATCCCCTGTGAATCCAATTTCGGTCGGGACTCATAGCTCAAGACCCGATGGTCGACAGCGGATTTTAATCACCCATCGAGAAACCCTTGCGAATCAAGCTTGGGTTGTGACCCATAGCTCAAGAGCCCCTTGGCTGTTAATTGACTTGAACGACCCATGTCGGAAATCCTGCTACCCGTAGGTTAAGAACCCTTGCCATAGACGTTGTGGGAATTTCAAGGGGTATTTTTAGATATTTTTCAGGGTCTCGGGGGCCGGGGACGGACAGAGAACGCACACGAACATGCCCACTCCCACTACGCATTGGAATTGCGTGGGTCACAAAAAAGGGGGAATAAAAGCCATGCCTCGTCGTCGTCGTCGTCACCGAAGCGACGGACGGACGTGTTGCGTCACTGGTTGTTTCCAGCTCGGTTATTGGCCCTCGATCGGAATTGCGACGGAGACGGTGACGTCACAGACCTTTATAAAGTCCACGTGCTTTCCGCCCTTCCAGGGCCCCCCCCCCCCCACCTTTCTCCCGTGGCTCTTTTCGCGCTTGAAACGAAACTGGTTGCTCTTTTTTTATTTTGGTGCTTTTATAACTGCGCAGCACCTTTTTTGCAACCGCGGAGAGATATTTTGGGATGTGGTATTTTATATAGTTCTTAGGAATTACAAAGATGATGGGGGGGGGGGGGGCTGGGATACCTAAGGGATTTTGAGGTATCTTTAATGATTAAAAAAATGTTGCGTATAACGTGTGAATAAAAAATCTTAAACAATTTGCCTGTGAATGAGAGGGCCCGCAGGGCCGTCTGAAAAGTGTTCTGGGGCTCTGTGGTCCTTTGCCCCCGTCGTTGATCTTAAATATGATAACCGATATCAAAATATATATATCCCTCTATAATAAAATTATCCCTTTCTGCACTTACTGTAATCTCTCCTATGGCAGAAACTTATATTTTTGGGGGAATCCCCTCGATTTGTTGAGATCGTGACACCCTCTGGAATGTATCTGGCCCCCACATCCAGAGAAGGGTCCCTAGCGTCATAGGTGCCGAAACCAGGGGAGGGTCGAGTCTGTTTTTAGCCCCTCCCCCCAAAAAACACTTTTGTGAGGTGCGCCCAACAAAAATTAATGAGCATACAATACACATTCTGCCTCCTTCGTATGGGCTTGAGTCCCGTATACGAGACGAATAGCGATTTTCAGCCCCTTCAATTTTTTTGTTCATGTCAGCGCCACCTGGGCTATGCAAGGGCGTAGCGAGGGGGGGGGGGAACTTCGGGGTCTGCCCCCCCCCCCGAAATGTGAGAAAATGACGGGAAAATATGGTCAAATCTATTGTTCTATCACTTTGGTCCCCCCCCCCGCCCCGAAATGAAAGTGGTCTCCCCCGAACGAAATTTCTGGCTACGCCCCTGAGATGCGCCATCTTTACCCCTTTTTTAGAGTATATCCAATGGCTATAGGTGAGATGACGTTCTTCAGTGACATCACGAGCTTCGCACGGAGGCCTTCTGCTATAGATGGTGTTGCCTAAGCCCCAGCAGGGCTGAAGTCCTGTCAGCCCAATTCTTATTGGGGGCTATTCTCACGGTATCCATGAATGATCTTCAGTGGTATCGCGCAACACAATCACTGCTTTGAGTCAGAGGCGCCGAAATGAAGAACCCATTGGAGTGGGGGGCTGAAAGTTGCCAGTTGAACAAATCATACCGTGGTATTCTCCGTTATTAAAAACTGGGTTCTCCAAATTTATTGAACACCTGAGTATAGGCGCGAGAATCTAGGGGCTGAGGTCGTTGAGCAGGCGTTTATAGTCAGATAAGGGGGCATCAAAAAAATCAATGGGGGGGGGGGGGAGAACGATGATCTTGAGACGACTTGAACTTGAGGCGCTCAGGTCACACGCATGCCCGGTCGGGGCCAAGTACACCAACTTGTTGTAAGGGTGCGCTTCTTTTGATGATGAGTACAGGCAGTGCTCGCGACTAGAAAAAGGTTTGAAGACCGCCTAGAGCGTGTGCAAGGATGTGAGTCAAGGCCGTAGCGAGGAGGGGGAGGGGTCTCTGTCTTATGCTTGGCGGGCCGCATTTGACCCGCCAAGGGGTTCCATCTGTACAGCGGAAGGTGTTACTATAGAAAAGTATCAGTGTTAAAAAACTGATCACATAATTTTTTTTCAGAAAAATTGGGAAATTGAAATCCATACAGGACATCTCAAAAAAAAAAAAAAAATTGTCAATAAGTAAAGTTGACAATTACAGTCAAACCTCCTTAATAAGTCACTCTTGGGAGACTAAAAATATCACCTCTTAAGTAAGTCATGGCTGTGCTGATTCTTGCTTCCCTATTGATACATTAATGCATAAAACACCAAATTTTAGTTATTCAAACGAGTCCGGTCATGAAAATTGATTACTCGAGTTTTTCTCCATTCAATTACTGTTTCTTTGCTACATGATATTACACACACATTTGAATAACACAAAATATTATTTTTTTTTCAATTTTTAGAAATTCGCAATTTTTTTCAGCATGTTTGGGGAAACTAAAGTACGAGTGTCATCCACAAAGGCACAGAAGTGAAGGAGACATTGGAGGGGCTGAAAATTGATTGTTGTCCCGTATATACGGGACTCAAGCGCATACGCAGGAGGAGAAAGGTGCATTGCATTGTTTTTTCAGAAATTATTAAGGCGGGCTCAGCCCCTTTACAAACTTCATCGGACGGGGGCGTCGGCTCAAATGGCCTCAGTCCCTAGATTCCGGCGCCTATGGTGTCATCTTGTATGGCAGTTTAATTCTTTTGTACTTCATAAATGAAAATAAAATATTCTTTATGAGTTCAAAAAAACGATTGTTTATTTTTCACTGAAAAAGGCCCTGGTGAGTTTTGTTTGTGTGGAATTAGCAGTAAAAATGATCCTATTCTCCGAAGAAGATAGAAATTGGACGTCTCTGTCTGTTATGCTTTCCAGTCCCGATACAGTGAAAGGTGGAGGCTCAGGCTTCTGATTGAAATGCTCGATAGATCTGTGACGTGAGAAGAGTGAACTCGGACTCATTGTGTATATTGTACGAAGAGTTACCGATTTGAATGGTAATTTTCCAAAGAGTGCTTCCACGAAAAGTGACTTCTTAAGCGGAGTGGGGTGACGCATTGTCAAGAGTTTACTAACATTATAGAACCCCATAGAGGATAATTGGAATATCCATAAAGTGACCCGGTAATCAAAGTGACGAGTTACCCGGGTGACGCACTAAAGAGGTTTGACTGTATATCCAAAAAAAATCGTCATAGGAAATGAAGAGTTGCCAACTATCACTAAAACTACTTCAATACGATGACTGTAATTATAATAATTAGTCACAATTATCATCATACAATTTATAATCACAATCATTAAGATGAGTAAAAAATTAAAAATTTGGGTAAGATTCGGTGAAAAAACCGGATAAAAAACGGGACTCAAAAAATTAGGGGTGTAATCTAAAGTAGGATCATCCAATATATTCCAGTTTCTCGCCCGTAAACTGCAGAAACACCAGGCATCTGGCCCACAGACCGGAAAGGTTGTGCGCCCCCTGATTTAGAGAATCACAGTACTGTAATCATAAGCTTCAATTTGATTCCCCCCCCCCCTAAAACGTATTGTCCCTTGGCTATGTGTGTGCGAGCCAATCTCTCCATTAAAAAGCCTAGCCACAGAGAGCAACAAGCCTACAACGGTGAAATCTTCAATCATTACACTTCACTCATAGTTCGAAAAATAGATGGCAGCACAATAACAATTGCAGACACAGAAACAAACTTCACGTCAGGCTCACATGGACGAGGTTCATGTGTGGTTTAGTAGCGCCCTTGGGTGATCCTATTCTAAGGAAACTAATTTTTAGAAGCATGGACAGAGACATATTTACAAGGTGACTTAGAGCTGGCTCTAGCCCAGGGGGACAAATTTGGCGAATGATTGGTTGAGGAAATTAGTAGAATGGAAGAAGGGAGTTAAAATTGTAGCTGCAGTTGAATAAAAAAAACATAAATTTCTGCATAGGTCACTGAGTGACAAGAGAGTTTGCAAGCATGTGAATGAACAAATGAATGACCTAGAGAGCAAGACATCAGGTCAGCAAGTCACTAAGAAGGTTTGCAAGCATGTGAGTGACTTAGGACAAGCATATTTACAAGGGCAAGCTATAGCTCAGGGTGGCAAATTTGAGGAATGAGAGGCTGACTTGAACCAGTACTCCATGTGAAACATGACATCGATTTCTCGTTGTACAGCCTACACGACTACAACTTGCGACATCCAATGCACATGGATGGATCACCACTAACGGAACTTTGGTTATCAAGTCCAGATGTGTGTGCTAAGGACCCTACAATATCAGTTTAAATTTTGATTCTTTGGCCACGATTTATAATATTTTATTGATTTCTATACTCATTTAAAAAAATTCTGGATGCACCCATCTTTCGGGAACAGTTCGATGTCTCCTTGAGATGGAAAGTAGCATGTGTTCAGTCCTTCAATGGTCTTAAAGTAGAATGGAGACGACAACATTTGTGACAACCATTGGCAGCATAACCATAAATTCACCTCTGAGCATGGATCACGGCTCCCCCACATGGGGAGGCTGACAGGGCCCGGGACGGTTATCATCATTTTTTTGCTTTTTCACGCTATAAATTAACTGCAGAAGGGGCCCGAAAAAGATTCCAGCCTAGGGGTCCCGCTACAGGATGTGGGGGCCATGGCATGGATGCATCAGTTCTAGCCACTTGAAATTTTTATTTGGCCAGCAAAGCAATTTCAGTTGTCTAGCAATCAAATTATATTCGGCCTTCGTGTTGTTCCACATCCCTGAAAAAGTCTTATCTTATATATTCCAATCACAATGACAACTTTTGCACTGTTCTCAAAAAAGCAGGGCCTGACCATGCTCTTCAACTGAGGATAATATTTAAGCACCTAATCAGCTTATATTCCTCCCCAAGAAGTATATTTGAGAACTAATACAGCGGGCCCCCACAAATGCATTCCAGCTTCAAATATGGCTCTTCGAATAAGTCAGAAAATTTACATACATGGCAATTATTTTAAAGCAGTGTTTCTTGAGGGTGTGCATGAGCTTGGATGAGAAAATCAACTTCTGATATTATGTGCCGAATATCATTTAGTAAAGTGTGGAGCACAGAAAATTAACCTATTTTAAGGTTATTAAATATCTGTGTGTGTATGGCAACACATTTGAAAAACTGAATGAAGAGATATATGGGTGTTTCAGAGAAGCAAAATTCATCTCTGCCCTCATGGGGACTCAAATCCCGGTCTCCTATTTGCCAGACAAGTGCTCTTCCAACTAAGCTATGAAGACAGAATTCTCCAGAGCGAATGTATATGCTGAATGGATAACAGCAACATTCTGCTAATAGCTCGTGAATGTCGCATCAGGGCCTCCAGGTGGCAACCTGTATGTATACATATAAGTCTGTGGCAGGTCAACAGGGAAGAGTAATGTCTTCCTACATATCTGTACCTGGCCCGTTATCTGTAAATTTAATTATAAGAATTTTTAAAAGTCCCAAAAATTATGGGATATTTTGCACATGTGTAATTGTTATCTATAAGCTGCCGTCCTCTCGTAGTCATTGAAGTAATTCAGCAGTTGTGAGCAAACCATAATTTCTTGAAGTGGTACGAAAGAGTATGTATACCCATGTACTTCTCGATGAATTTAAAGGGTGAATGAAACCCCAGACCGTTACTCTACCGAACCATTCAATTGTTATCTATATACAGTCGAAGCCCATTTTAACAAATACCATTATAGCGAAAAAAAATCTTGTTTTAAAACTAACACTTTTTGTAATCACCCAGATAAGTTTACATAGGAATGCAAAAACCTGTGTGAAATTCCTTTATATTAAAATTATTTCTCGTCTGTTGGAGTTCGTTATAATTAGGATTCGACTGTAATTGATGCAAGTCTCCGAACACTATACATGATCTTAAGACCATGTCAACTATCAAGACCACTTTCTTTTCAACCTGATTTAAATCACAATAAATGTAAAGTTTACCCCCCATAACCATTATTTCCACTTTCAATATCACTAAAATTCCATACATTAACATCTCGGTCTTGAGAGATGCCACCCTTTTCCCTCTATAAACTCGCCAACCACAACCTAGTAAATATATAGCCCCAAGCAATCTAAAAAAAACCAAAAAATTTGGATAATAACACACTCGAAATAAACACATACTAAATATATATACTGATTTACTATTTTTTATTTCTGGATTTTCCCTGTATAGAAAAATACCTCTGGTTAATAATAATTATCGTATAATGTACATATTTACATAGAAAATGTCTTCATCGTCGAAACATTTCTGAGGAATGGCCGTTTTGGTGGCTTCTCCGAAAAAAACAAATTCAGTGTTTAAAAAAAACGAACAAACAAAAGCTCCTTTCTAGGTGGTTCGACATGCAAACAAATTTTCTCATCACAACTGCTAAAGCTGCTCAGAAATGTGATACAATGACATGATTTCTTCTCGTTTTTCTTTCTTTCGAGACACAATAAATTAGAAACAAAAATAATGTACAAAAATGAAACAAAAAGGAACTTTTTTTTCTTCATCAAACATCTCATCATCCTCGAACATATCTTACATATTTACAGAAATAAATTATACAGTGCTTCAATAAAACGAAACACTTCTCCAAGACATCGCATTTGTTTTCTCTATACATAACAACCACAGCTGCATTGATCGTTACACCCGCATCTTTCATTACGGGATTTCGTTCTTATACAAAAAAAAAACTGCAGCTTTTTTTGGATGATGATGATAACTCCGTCTCTGTGCATCGCAGATGTCCACGAGAAAAAATGACTCCAAAATCTCTCGAAGCTCATTAATGTAAAACGTGATATATCAAGGCTTTGCGATATTTTCGAGTAATAAATTAGACACTCGCATCTCTCCGTGGCGCTCCAGCTATCTTCTCGCAAATGAATGAATAATTACAAAGGTCATCTCGCGATGCACAAAGACGTAATTGTTTTGACTTAGTTAAGGCCAACGGGGCCCTGCATAACACAACATACACACAGCAACTATAGATGTTCAGTTTTCATGTACCAGATCGAAACAATGTGTTCATGCACAATATCAAGATTTAAAAATCAGAATCAGTGTCTTAGATATGATTGAAATCACATAAGAAATTTGTATTGGACATGCGCTAGATATTAATGCGTCAGATGGGAATAAAAATCATATTTGCCAGGAAATATTAGTCCCAAAATTCAAAAGAGCACTGCATATAAGTTTTCAGATTTTTCCATCACCCACCATTGCTCTATCATAAATATGCAAATAAATACAAAATAAAGCAATGGTTAGGGGGTATTGAAGGTTAAATATCGAGAATGGACCGAGAAAGAGCAAGAACTTCCACACTTCCTCGCATCTCGATACAAATATATTTATAAACGTATTTACAAGAGTGCACATTGAAGATTGCATCTAATATTTCCCGAAATAGCATAAACAATTTGGATACAAGTTCAATCGGTAATCAAATGTGGAACAACTTCAACATGAAAACTGAACAATCGGCACAATTCTTTGGACACATTTCTCTCTCAGATTCACCATTCTCATACTCTCATCTTTCTTTCGCTCACTTATCCTTGGCAAGCATCCATCACGCTGGCAGTGAACGGAACACTGTTGCCAGACAGCTGTTCCAGCTTCGAACACATGGTGTTAGGCATTAGCTAGGACTTCGTAGGTAGTAATATAAAAAAAAAGGCAGCACGCTCGCTCTATGTCTCGTCTTGGCAGCCCGGAGGAGCGCCCAGTTCACTTCATTTATTGCCTGGCACTGAAAGGAGAAAAATAAGTCCTATTGACTTTTTTTCTTCTGGTTACGAGGTCACGTGTTGTCTAAGAAACTGTCTTAAGACCCTGTCGCAGCATCAGACGCTCTCCTGGCTGCTCGCAGAGCTCTGCAGTTCGAGTGACTGTTGATCGACCGACGACCGCCTTACAGGAATGCTTGGTGTTGGAGTGTTCTCTATGTGGTTTCTCATCCAGGGATGAGTAAGAATCTCCTCAAGTGTAGGCCTGTCGACCGGACGAACTGAAAGGCACCTTCTGATAAGATCCTCACATTCTGTTGAGACAACAAAAAGAAAAATTTTTAGAAATCACGCCAAAGTAAACCAATAATCAAGCACATTGACTGATCATTTATTGTTTTGAAAAAAAGAAGAAAAAAAAAAGATACTTACCATCTGAAACTTGCCTCTTGAATGAGAGATCTGCCTGTAGAATTTGTTCGTCTTCTTCAAATGGGATGTCTCCGCATACCATATCATACAGAAGAATTCCGAGTGACCAGACTGTTGCGGTTCTGCCATAGTAACGATTATGAAGAATCCATTCAGGTGGACTGTATACCCTGGTGCCTAATCAAAGATAAAAAATACAAATTTAGATATAGCAAAATCAAAGCTACACAGATGCTATGAACACACAAGAAAAGCCTTAATCTCATCAACAAACAAGAATTCTTTGAAGGGAAAAAAACATTGAGCATATCGAAATCTCCACAAGACGATCCTAATACATGGGCTCATTCGTCATAATGTAAATTTGTGAAATGGGCCAAACACCCCCAGAATTAATTCAGAAATCACACTTCTCTACATAAACTCAAAATGAGCACCCACAGATTTGAAACACTTCCGATGCCCTTGACTGAGTTTCCCAGAAGTCCAATGGTGAATTTTTATTTGCCACGATATTAATTTAATATATCTGGGGGCCACTGATAAGTCTGGTCAGGGGCAGGGGGCAAATCACCATGCATAGCAAACATCATCAACTGTGCCAACTTCACATGGCCTAGGGGAATAGGTAGTCCTCACAAGCAACATCACATTAATAACAGACACAGCATTTTCAAAAATTATAAAAAAGCTCATCTACTTTATGAATAGCTTTCACATGCTTCAAATTGCAAGCAAGAGTACTTTAAATTCCAATATCCAGGGCCCTTTAACTTCATTTTCAGAGAGGGCTCTAGGCTGGGATATTTGACAGGCTGTGGCGAATTATGGTGTGCGAAAGACATCCTGTAGTCCAGGGCAAACCCCCCCCCCCGTCATTCCTGCCTTTGAGCAGGCCCACAATGCCTAAACGCATTGTTTGGTAAATCATCCAACATTATGGAGGGCCCCCCCTACCAATAAGCAAACATTTCAAATATACACTTTATTCTCACCCATTACACTCGAACAGCGCCAAACCAAAACAACATCACGGGGGAGGAAAGGCCGTCCAGAGAAACCCGTCCTCCCCGACCAATAAAAAACAAAATCGATGCCCGCGGTCAAAATACCACAGCCACCAAATAGCAATAAACGAGGAACTGACCCATTTGGTTCTATTTTTTTTTTCTTTCTTTCATTATTATCATTCCAGCTGAACGAAAACAAAACAAAACAAAAAAAAAAAACTCGCCAAGAGAGAGAAATCCTGTTCGGCTGGTATGCATCGCCGCGGACTGCCTTTACCTTACCTTGTAAGGAATGCGGTCTCGATTCAGTTCGGGGTTTTTCTTTCCCCACATATCTACCGTTCATTATTCTTCCTCGTGCATGATGGGAAAATAAAAATAACATTTCTGCACCGCCTTAACCATCATGCCTTAACGCGACGCAATGCACTTAGAAAAAACATACGACAGATACGCTTTTGAAAAAAAGGGTTGAACGGCCATGACCGAAAGAAAAAAAAATACAATCTTCTGTCTTTTTCGAAAGGGTTGGAAAGTGTGGGGGGGGGGGGTCGTTGCACGGGGCCACCATGTTAGAAAATAGGCAATGGTGGTGACGACGACGAGACGCGGGTCGTCGTCCACCATCGCTTTCCTTCATCTTCCGCCCCCCCAACTCCCCAGACTTCATCTCGTCGACTCCCGCCATTTTTCTTTTCCCGCGCGCCGCACACACACTCAAACACAGAGCCGATCGATGACTTTTTCGCGCCAGACGACAGGAGAGGAGGGGAATGCAGGAAGACAGAAAGGGGAGGTGGACGTGCTCCCCTGGCAAAATGCCAAGTCATCCCCCCCCTTCTCTCATGCGTCTGCAGAGATCTAGAGGGGAAATGTGGAGAGTGGGGACGCCAGCGCATGCGCACGAACGATCTAATCTTCACAACAAACGGTTGTACTCCCGTAACGCATTTAAAAACATATACAATTGCAATATAAACATGGTGAAATGTAAAACACAATTTGAAATAACCTCGTATTCATGAGTACGCTAATATAAACATTTCATTCTATCGATAACGTCTTTATGGATTGACGTCGCAAAACAAGACCCCAAAATTATTGCATTTATGAGAAGTACATTCCAAAGTAACCTCGCAACCATAGAACACTATTGTAAACAATTCATCGATCAGCGAGGCATTAACAGCTAAATCACGTCACACAATAACGGGCCTATAAAATTTATCTTCACAAATGACATTTATATGAAAACCGGGCTCAAGCGGCCCCGAAAATAAAGTGCTTAAATCTGAAGTAGGCGGAACTTGCTAGGACGGCCCCGGGCTCAATGGAGGCCCCCCCCACTAACATACAATAAAAACAAAACCATTTCTCTGGAAAGAAAATGTAAGAATCCTGCCCATGGTTCCGACAAGGATAGGGCCGTTTTTAAACATTATAAATTCACTACAGAAATAGTCCATGAAAAGTTCTGGTCAGGGCCCCACCCCCAAACATTTTCAAACCAGCTACTCAGTAAAACGAAACAAAATTTCTATTAAACGAAACTCACCGTCAAAGTCCGTGTAGATGGTATCCTTCAGTAGGTCCCCGGACCCGAAGTCGATTAGCCTGAGCTGGAGGTTCTTGAGGTCGACGAGGATGTTCTCGTCCTTGATGTCGCGGTGGATGACGCCGGACTTGTGGCAGTCCACGACGGATTCCACGACCTGGTGGAAGAACACACGCGAGAGTTTCTCTTCGAGTGGCCCCTTCTCCGTGATGTAATCGAACAAGTCCTTGACGGGTTCGGGCCTCTCCATTATGATGATGTACGAGTCCGGGCGCTCGAAGTAATCCAACAGTTTCACTACACCGCGGATGTGACTGACTTTCTTGAGGAGCAGGATCTCCATTGGAATGCGGCCGCCACCGTTCATCTACAGCAATGGAAAGCAAATGAACAAACATTAGAACACTCGCAAAGAAACAAGTAAACAGAACTGTATACAAAACAAACATCCGATTGACGGACGCCCACGCGGAGGGTATCCCCGCGATCGGTCATCCTACGCAAACACCACCCGTTAAAGGTCATCCTTTCCGCAGCGTGAACGTCCCTACCTTTTTTTATTACAACACTAGCTATCAAATACGCACTTTCTTAAAAGAGCGGCAGCTTTAGTGTTTACCTTTCCGAACTTAAGAACGCACATGAAGTTCTCTCAGAATTTAACGTAAAAAGTCGAATCCCGTTATAACGAACTCCAAGAGACTGGAGAAATCACTTCGGTATAATGAAATTTCGCTATAAAGGAATTCTAGGTTTTTTTTGCATTATTCCTATGTTATTTATCTGAAGAATTAGAAACGTCCTCGTTAAAACGAGATTTTCGCTATATCGGTATTCGTTAAAACGGGATTCGACTGTGCTTAAAATTTAAAGACGTTAAATCGGATTTTATAATTTAACGACAGCGGAAATACTTAACGACGTGAATGAAAATAAACACTCACCTGGCCCCAGCCAGTGATTTTGTCCTTCGCAACATGCTTGATGGCAACCTGTAAACAAAGATACAAAATCCGAATAAGAAATGGAATACATAAACAAAACAAGTTTGAATTCGCAAACACTGCACATATGTAAACAAACATCGGGACAAGGGGAGGAACGGTTACTCACCGGAAGATTGTCCCTGAGGCGAGTTCCAGCGTAAACGGTTCCAAAGCCACCCTTGCCGAGCACGGGTCCGACCCTGTAGCTCTTTTCGAACGATTCTTTACCGCATCGAACTGCAAGGAAAAAAAACAAAAAACAGGATGAGTTTTCGCTCGTCATCCACTAAAGACATAAAAAAAATCCATCATCCACGAGAGCAGAGAAAATGCACGAATATTTATTATCCGATTGAATCATTCATCGTCGTCCTTTACCTGGTGGTCGTTCTTTCTCGACGACGCAGCAGGAACTGTTGTTGCTGTTGGTATTGGCAGTTGTAGCACTAAGAACGTTGAACGGAGCCATTTTCCGTGTTGGCATCATACGATGGAAAACAAATGTATATAATCCGTAAAAAAATGTCCGACGATGCGAGTTTATATTAAATAAACGCTGCGACGATGAATATCACACAACAACAACACGCACGGAGAGTAAATAAATATCGAGGACGACGAGTAAAGGCCCGCCTTATACAGAATAAGGACGAGGCCGTTCGTTGCTGTTTAAGCGAAACAGACGACGGAGTTGTCAAAACGGAAACACACTTCACTCTTCTGGGGCGCGCGATCTTTCAAATACGGGGGAGAAAATATAACGACGAATTTCGAGCGCCAAAAACGATGAATACAAGTCTCACGGATACAAGTCACACACACACGGATGGTGATGAAAAGAAATATTCAGAGGAAGAGATGATTCTCTTCCCTCTTCTTCTCGTGAGGCGCAACGGAATAATAACAATTATTTTACCGAAAAGAAGAAATAATCCTCTCCCAGAAAAAAAAGACGACGAACGACGGCTTCACGGTTTCAACACAAACTTAAAAACACGACCGATCGCCGCGGACGCCCTTTACGTTCTGAGATCGTTTGTGCGTGAACGTTGACCGTAAAGTTTTTTCCCGCGGAATGGTATCCTTCCGCGCTGGGTTTTTGGGCGGGATTTCGCCTTCTCCCTCTTTCTTTCCTTTTTTTTTTATTATTTACGCATTTGATGTTGTGACGCTGCCGCCGCCGCCGCCGCAGATCGTGATGATGATGATGTCCCTGATTCTTTTTTTTTTCCCCCCTTTCCTATTTTTCCCTGTGTTGCGGGTTTCGGGAAAGGTTTTTTTCATTTTTCCCTATCTTTGGTATTTTGTTTTGTGTGATGCGATGTACGGAAAATCCCTATCGAGAGTCATTTTCTTGGAATTAACCGAAAGACTGGTTTTCCTTTCTTGGGAAGGGGAAATAGATGAAATTCTTTCTTTCGTTCTCGATTTTTTTTTTTATTTGGAATTTCGTAAATTTCTTGTTACATTTGACGCTCCGGATTCCTAGAGAAAAGATACATCTTAGTCGGAATGGAGCAATTATTACTCTGTATGATCAATTATAACGTCTGTACGATCATACCAGGGCCGCAACGTGGGGAAAGCAGGCGGGTCTCGTGCCCCAGCCGCTGGACCATAGGGGGGGCAAATTTTATTCTCAAATCTCTCCTTGAACATTACAAGGGGGCGGCAACATGCGCACTTGCCCTGGGTGACCAAACATCTAGTTGCGGTCCTGGATTATACTAATGAAGAACGAATGGACTCCCCACGTCATATAGGAGCCCCCCACCCCCCAGGCTGGAATATTTGACTGGTTCCCCAGGCAGTGCCGTCCTGACGATGGCCCCACCCGGGCAGGAGCCCTCAATAGAAAAGGGGAGCCTCACAAAAATGATCTGGTTGAAAATTTCGAGAGTAAGCATGTAAATTAGCACATGCAAATTTGCATGCATGCATTTTTAGCCAGGTAGGGCTTCAGAAAAATCACTTGGCCAGGGGCACATGATGCTCTGAAGACGGCCCTGCTTCTAGGTCAGATATCTCACGGGTCCCTCTCCATAGTAAATTTATCGTGTGCAAAAACAAAAATAATCGTCTCGTGCTCATCACACTGGAGCCCTGACAGCCCTCCCCCCTCTCTTGAGAGGGGTCATGGAAGAACGTCTCGGAGTCGACAGATAGCAGAGCCTACCTAACGAGATAGTGGCATTTCCGCCAGATGCTGCAACAATGCCAGTTTTTTATACGTGCCTTTGTGTAATAAATTTATAGTGTGAAAAAACAGAAAACTATAATAATATTGTACCGTACACGCGGGCTGGAGGCCTGCGGGCACCATGGGTAGTGGCTCATCAAGCATTTATTGGTGTGAAGAAAGGCCCGACTTTTTGACTTAAAGGGTAAAAGAGGAATTAGGGAACCCTGTGAAGGATCAAGGATGTTTGGTTAGTCAGTTAATACATGTTCAAAAGTTTTGTTCGCCTAAAATTTTCGGGCCTTGGGCAAATGTTTTGCTTGTCCATGCGGAAATCACGCCCTGATGAGGGAGAGGTTTCCATCGAGCTTGATTGTTACTGTGAAAATGAGCTCCCGTTCTCCACCCGTTAGGATGCCGCTGCATATCTATTGTATTTCACCTTGTCCTAGAGACCCATTTATTCCTGAAAGAAAAAAAAAATTTACGCCTAATTTTCATGCTTACTAGGGCCTTATTTCGGTATGGAAAGGGGGGGGGGGTGAAATTTAAACAAGATAAATTCATTTTGACTTTTTAAACACCATTTACCCTAGTTCCTGATTCGCCCGATGGCGCCCAAATACTCAGGCCCTGATGCTCCTTACCTCCCAGCGAAGTTTTGAATTTTAATGGTCTAGTTCTCTGAGAGTAGAGAAAGGGCCTCCCACCTCTTCTCTCCATATGAACTGGAAACAGTTCAATGCAGAAAAAAAAATCTATTCTTACAATTCTCAGTAGAAACGGATGGTGGATTTTACTGTGCCCTCCACAAGGAGGAGGGGGAGGGGGATGCTCTAAAAGTTTTTTTTTTACTTTGGAAGCCCGAGGTCTGATGTCACACTTTTTGTACCATAAATTCATTACATAAAAATCAATGCACAAGAAATTCACTTGAACTCCTTGGAGCGGGCCCACCTTCACCAAAAAATCGTGGCCAAGGGGTTCGAGGGATATGACCCTCGTGCTTATCGATGCTCGATCCTTATTGAACTGAATTTAAATTTCTTCTTAAATGTCAATGTTTCCGTATTGTTTCATATGAGAAAATCCAAAAGTCGAGCGCCTCTGGATGGCATTCAATTTTGCGTAGGCTCCATCCCGTAGGGGGAAACAAGAACTCCAGGCCGCATTTTTCAATTGCTGCTCCATGACACACGTTCCGTCATCCGAATACTCTTCCCACGAAAATTACTGTGTATAAACCATAATAAAAATAAAAAAAAACGCAAAGATCAAACATCTCTCAATCAACCTACGCCTTCCTATGACCTTTAAGAAATCAAACAAAAAATATCCCTATGCGTAGGGACAGAAATCCCTACGGCTGGTAATTCCTCCCACAGACACAGTCGCTACCGTTTGATCAGTTACCTCCGTAATAATATAATTTTTTTATTTTTGAACAGAAATTCGAATTAAAAATTAATTAAATTTTTTTCCATGTTCATAAACAAACGAAAAAAGAAATAGCTTATGAATTTATGTCCTTATAAGCGATGGTATCATTCTTGTGAGGGAAACAAAATCGAAACTTTACGATAATAATCGTATCTAAAATCCAACCCAACGATTTTTTTACGGAATTTCAGAGTTTAAAAATTTAATTAACGAATATAATTCAAATGAGACGATTTTAGCTTAAGAACTCTTTTTTTCAATTGAGCGTAAGGAGACGTTCCGTGGGATCGAGGTGATGCGGTTCGCGTTGGCGCGGTTTTTCCCCGCGCTACTACAACACCAACCCCGCCAAAACGAACCAATAGCGTGTCCGTGACGTAAAACTACGTATCAGGTCTCGCGCAGCCAATGGGGAAGCACCATCTGCTCTTCACTGTGCTGTTTCTTTTGTCCCCATCACTCCCCCGCTCTGTTCTAATGCTTTTCCACACACACACACACTCACTCACTCCACATTTACGATGTGTCTGTCCTGTTGTGTGTGTGTATGTCCCCCCTCCCTCCACCCTCTTCCGTCTAGCACCAACACATAGCCGATTTATCTGGTCGTGCCAGACGCTACAAGGGAAGTCCACGAACTCTTTCTGCCAGACGGGTCTTCTCTGGGTAGCGAACCCTATTGAAACGTGGTGTGACGCCGGGGTCCTCAAACCCTGCGCATACTTTTTTTTGTGAGGGGGTTTTCTCTCCGTCTCGCACAACGTCTGAAGATGATCTAAATTTTTACTTCACAATATATATAGTATCAGAGCGAGGGGGGGAGGCGATATACATGGGTGCCACGGCCACCCACAAAAGTGGGTCTGACAGGACGCTAGCGTGGGAGGGGAGGAAGGGCCCACGGAAAGATTCGCGTCATTTATTGTTTTTTTTACACTTGATAAAATCAGTTCTTTACTTAGGGGAGTTGTTTATCCAAGACGGGTCGCTCAAATTTACTTAAAGCTAGGGGCTGTTGAGAAATGCGTCCTAACTCAAACTTGATTAGCCAGGGATTTCCAGGGCCATCTTAAGAGCATAATAGGACCCCGGGATAAGAGGCAACTTCTCGAAAATTTCAACCAATTCTCATTTTTTTGTTACGGCCCCCGCGTGAACCCATACGTTAATACAAATACAAATACAACGCCACAACAGGCAAATTGCCCAACGAGGTGGCTGACTTAAGAACATCATGGATCCCCGAGCCCCTACCTACTACTGCTACACCACACATGCTACACCCCCCCCCGCGGAACCCCCCAACGAACCCCTAACGAATCGGTAAATGCGGGAATGTGCGTGTAAGTGTAGTGCAACCTGACGTAAAGTTTGTTTCTGTGTAATGCTTGTTATGTGTAGTGCTGTCATCTGCCCCCAGTTTTACTAACTATGAGTGAAGTGTTATGGTTGAATGATTTATCGTTGTAGGACTGTTGCTCTCTGTGGCGAGACTTTTTAACGGGGAGATCGGCTCGCATTTGCGCCTTGAAGTTGGGAACCACAGAAAACCAACTTCAGCCGACCACCACTGTGGGGTTCGAACCCGGATCCTCGCATCACGAGTCCGGCACTATAACCACTCGACCACCACAGCGGCGGTTAAGACGGTATTGGGGATTCTTGAGCCATGGGTCACGAGTTAAACTTGATTCACAAGGTTTTCTGGAATGGGTCGTACGAGTCCACTTGCAGCCATGGATAATTGAGATATGGATCACGACCCAAACTAGATTTACAGGGGGGCTTCAAAAGTGGGCCGTAAGATTCCACATACAGCCAGGGTTTCTTGAGCTAAGGGTCACAATTTACCATTTTCATAACCTCAGGACACCATTGACCATCTCTTGGCATCCTAGGAATCTGCAGCACAAAGGTATCAAGAAAAAAAACAACAACATTGAGGTAAGCCTCGGTCAAAGCTGAGTTAAGAGGTTTACTTAGACTTTTACTCAGCTTTGCCCTGGGTTGTCAGACGTTCCGTACATACGGTATTCAAAGGGCGCATACCCTAGCAAGGGGTAACCCATGTGTGGTGAATTGTATAATCAGGAACAATTAAGCTGGCACCTCAGTTGATCCTAAAGCATGGGTCTTCAACCTTTTCTATTCTCGAGCACTGCCTATGCAATATCATCAAACGAAGAGCACCCCCCCCCCCCACGGCAATATGCCTGAAACCAGTGCCGTCTTAACGCATGGGCATGGCGCGGGAGCCTCAAGAGAAGTCGGGGGGAGGGTCAAAAATGGGAACTGCTTGAAATTGTTGAGAATTTTCCTGGCCTCTCAGAAATATCACTTGGCCAGATGCTCTTAAGACTGCCTTGCCTGAAATCTGTACATTAAGTGTAATCCTTGAACGAAACTTTTACAGGATGTTTAATTGAAGTGTTGATCAAGTGCTCTCGAGCACACGAAATCGGGGAACGAGCATTGGGCATTCTTGGTCTCTCGAGGATCACCATGGTGCTCGTGAGTAAGAGGTTGAAGATGGCTGCTGCCCTAAACTGTGGCACGCACTCGAGAAATCACAAGGTGCTCGAGAAAAGACGCGTGTTTTCCCATTTCTGAACAAAAATTTGAAATTTTGCTCAGGTAGCTTTTACAAAAAAAAAAAAAAAAACCTTGACCTTGGGCTCTAAAACTCGTTGTGACGACCCTGGGTAACAGATGCTGAAAGATTCACTGAAATGAAAGAAAAAAATGAGTTCGCGCACGTTTTTGACATTTCTGAATGAAAACAATGCACGTTACACACACACACACCCAATAATATTCTCATTGATCGGGGTTTTTCGCCGCCGAGAAGAAATCGCTACTGTGCAGTAGAGCACATAAAATAGATTTTAAAAAAAAAAAGCCAGCGGCGTAAACGGTTCGAGTAACGTTTCAGCGGCGGCTTTCTTCTTCTGAGGAATTGGATTTTCAGAAAATAGTTCGTGCATCTTGCTTATGGAAGGGGTGTGGCAAATTTTTAGAAGATTTTTCCACTAGAAGACGCAGTGATCCGCAAACAGAAATCATTCATAACGTAGGATTCGTTTGAGCCGGATGCAGTGGCGTAACAACGCGAACCTCAAATTATCGAGATTAATATTCATACGCATATACGCGATTTTTAATCAACCTCAGCATACGGTGGGGGCTTCCCGATTTCAAATATATTGTCGAGAAAAAGTCGGCGTAAATGATTATGAAATGTAATCTTCAGAAATACCCACACGCTTCGCCACCCTCAGAAATCAAGGCCATAACTCAGAATTAGTGAAATAGATAATTATTAAAATTAATTATTAAAATCTATTATTAAATCTTCAATAATTTGGGGCCTCTATTTGGGGGGAGGTCTACTAGTTAACACGTCGTTTGCCCCCCCCCCCCGCACCCAGAAGAATTCGCTAGTCCTCCATGTTTACACGCTATCGACACACAAAACTCAAGCCACCATGCATCCCTGCTTGGATCGAATACATCAGCCAAGAGCCATAAATAATGATTCAGCCTCATAAAATACGGGACGAACGGTATTATTAAACGTTGACTTCCAATTACTCAGGGCTGCCCCCACCCGACACCATGATCCCTCAAATACTGACAGGGCTTCTGCCCTTGGGGGGATGGGACAACCCGGAGGCCAACGGTCGCTCCACCCACGAGGTGCTGAAAACTGTGGGTCTGAAAAGTAGCAATTGGAAAAAGAAAGTGACAATGTTTATCACAGAACACGGGCCATTTTCGGCATATTTGAGGAGGTTCAAACTGATCCCGGTTGCAGGGAGAGCGGGAATGGGTGTCGGCGGTCGAGTGACTTCGTGCGTGGTCGGGAGTGTCGCGTCGGTTGGGGCCCTTGTTGCGAGGCGTCCGTGTTTTTCTTGGGGGGGGGGTGTTCATCTCGTGTCCGCGGTGGAGGTTCGTGGGGATGGTCGGGGGGGCCTCCCTTCGCGGGGCGTTGTGGGCCGCGTCGGCGGGGCTGAGGGGGGGGGGATTGCGCCCGTGGTGCTGTCCTGGCTTGCCGAGTGGTGATGTGACCTGGGATTGGGGGTTTGGGTGTGGGGGTGTGGTTGTGCTGCTTGGGGATTGGCGGGATGTTGGTCCCGGCAGAGTGTGCTTTCCCGGCCGGCTTGCAGGTTTGAGTTTTTTTCCGGCACGCTCACGATCAATGAGATTATATTGCAAAAGCGACAGAGCCTGGGCGTGCTCGGTTCTATACTATATATATTTATTTGTACACTATAAATTCATCATAGACAGAGGGAGGGTCAGTTTTAACCTGTCCTGGGGGTCTGACAAAGATCACAGCCCAGGTGACCTTGCTGCAGGATGTAAGGGCCATGCCCGATACATAAGGGTGGATCCGCATGGCTGGGAAGGCTGACTTGGCTCTAATTTGGAGTGGGGGCTGAGATTTTTTTATACCAGAGAATTCATATGGGAGGGGGGGGAAGAAGGGGACATGGGAAGACCTGAGGGGCCTCGATAAAAATCTCTTTCGTATTATTTCTACAATTATTTTGTTATACAAAGGGCCTGGCATGGGGAAAACGAGTCATTTCCGACAAATTTTCATAGCCCCAAAATTGGCTGTTGTATTTTAGGCACAGTCCACGTGCTCCTTCCCCTATGAACGCCTCTGCCTCAAAGAAGCTGCATATAAGGGATCCCCAAAAAAATTCATATTCTCCACTTATGAGGAACAAGCCTTGTATGGACATAATATTGTAAATTTGACAGCGAATTTTAGAGGATCTCGAATCCGGAACCAGCCAGAAAACTGGAAACATATTACCACGGGTAAATTGGTAATTATTGGTAATTAATTTATAGTAAATTATAATTTTACAGGAGCAAGAACTATTGATTCAAACTTTTTCGAACGTTCTAATTGAAAATTCACGTTTACACAAACACACACACACACATGGAATTATGCACAGAAATGATAATTTTTCCCTTACTGTTTCTATTGGAAGAATCCATTTGCTGATTTGTGATGATTTTAAAGAAGATGATGACAATCTATACAATTAGGATTTAAATTGATCACAAATAATCAAAAATTAATTAATTACAAACGGTGTTTGATTTTATAGTGAGTCCCCCCGTAATCATGTCAAAGAATTTTCAGATTCGCGGTGACTTTGTAACGTCTGGCGGTTCACTTATTAAGATTGCATCAATTATGGGTATAATCCTTATTTATAGGTATATTCTTGAATGGGCTCGTAGGCCAAGAAAGACTCAGTCTCGGCCCCCCTGTATTTATTGTATAAAAAATCTCAAAATATGTCCATGTCAGTGGCCGCCGTGATAGAGCACTATCACCCCCCCCCCCCCCCCATCCTGTTTGGTTTCGTGAATGGGAGATATTGGTCTCCACATGCTTCGGTTTTAGGCAAATGTTGAGTATACTAGCTACCTATAAAGCTACCTATATTAGTTTTCAAGTAAATCAATATATGTAATACTCAAAATTTAAAGATTGGCTTGCATTCCAGGGCTCTAAAAGCGCCACATCCTTGAGCCGGATCCCTAGGGTGAGAACTTTGAAGTGGCAATATCACTCTCTACACTCTACAATGAATTCATATTGTAAAAGAAGTAAAAAAATAATGGGATTTGTCGCGGGCCCCCAGCGTTACAGCCCTGCCAGCTCCTCCCACCCAGTGAGAGCCATGGGTTTTATCATACCTGGTACGATACCTCCTACTTCCATCGGGGAGGGGGTACACAGGACCAGAATTTTTGACGGGCTCCAAGTTTTAGACCTTTTGTTGACTATCATTATTTTAAAGAGGAGAAATATTAGAAGGATATAAGGTTGATTCCCTTCCTTCGGGCCCTGGAGTTAGATCGCTATCGGTCTCATTCTTGTCGGAGGTCCAAGCCTGAAACCAAAACGTCCAAATCCATCTGTGTAGTCCGTGTTTCCCAAAGTGGGCAATATCGCATCCTGAAGGGGGGAGGGGTTAATGGAATGATCCGGGGAGGACGGTAGAAGTTATGGGTATAACACGAGACGCTATGAGCAGTACCGTCTTAACGTCGGACTAAAAACGTAAAAAGGTAATAAAAATTCAAAGCTCACCTGGGCATGGTCCGGGATCTCAAGTGAAAAAGATGGTCTCCGGGAGAATGAGATCGTTAAGATGTTCGTTACTAAGCATCTAAATTGATAAGCAATCCTTGGTATTCAAATGGAGGAGGGGAATGGTGTCTCAGAAAAATAAATTTGACCGAAGGCCCATGAGAGAGATGCTGTTAAGACGTATGATAGGTTGGCTTGAGTTTGAGGTGAGGCGAAT
The DNA here is from genome assembly GCF_987345545.1 of Pholcus phalangioides. Classification (NCBI taxonomy): domain Eukaryota; kingdom Metazoa; phylum Arthropoda; class Arachnida; order Araneae; family Pholcidae; genus Pholcus; species Pholcus phalangioides. Next base: position 2,840,417 of record NW_028301612.1, on the reverse strand, counting down.
GTGGGGAGCAAACAGCTTGAGAGACTATGGTGTGTACTCTCCGTTGCCTAGAATTTTTAGCTGGCTCTGGGGCCCACAACTCTTCTTTTAGCGTATTCCTTATATTTATTTTATGGCAGATTTATAGTGGGAAAATTAAATATAATTAAACATGCACACAATTATTCATTGCTCATGAATCAGGCAAACTTCATTGATCCCCGCATCTTTGTTATCGGGGCCCCTATGCGTGGCTTCCGCATCTGGCGGCAAAGCCCTATTACGAGTAGTTAAAGTCTGGAAAAAATTTTAATTTATATAGTTTGGAAAAAAAAGTGAATCCTTTAAGGGTCTTGTCAGCACCCAAGCTGCATTAAATTTCAAGTGGCATTTACTTTGACCATTACCCTTGTGGGGGCCTATGCCGGGAGCCGGAATCCCCCCGCCCCCAGGACCTATATTGATTTTATTATAAATTTACAGTGTAAAAAAATTGAAGAAAAAAAAAAGCAAGCTTCGTTCCTTTGGGGCACCTAGGCCATTTCCAGGTTACACAGCGGAAGTCGTCCTTGAATTCAAGAGACCATTGTTGCCGGATTTTTTTTTCTCTAGTTGTACCAGGCAAAGATACAAATTCCAAGATGGAAGTTGAAAGCTATTCATCGCTATTATCATTATTGTTGTAACGGCATTAGCCACCGGAATAGGTGGCCCATTGTGTAGATTCCTATAGCCCCCTTCTGGGAGGATTTGAAGAATCCCTGGCCATTCATTTCTGACGATATTGACAAGTTAATCTTCTCACAAACTCGTGACATCCTTTTATTCCAAAAAAAAAAGATAAGAGAATTATTTCTTATCTATTATTAGCTTATTTCTTACTGCTGTATTAACATGGGGAAAATGGCTTGTCACCACAAGATCAACAATCTATTCAACATGAGTTCGAAATAAAGGACATCTTTCACCCCTTTCTTGTCCTGAGCACCCCCAACAGAGACGAATTATTTTCCAGGAAATAGTTCCAATTTACTTTGTATTGTCACACAGGGCTCTTTTCCCTAAAGTAGGCTTTCTTAGCCCACCCCAACCCCCACTCTGAGGCTCTATACAATAAGGTGTTGTGCGGATTAAACTGATGACAAATATTCAAAACTTTCCAAACACGTGCCAAACTTTTTTCATGGACACTATCTTGCCGGATTGACACGCACGACCTATTGGGCAATGGCATCTTCTTTCCTTGGAATTCCAAGGAAATATGCTGGGTCTTTTCTCGCATGGGGAAGCGGGGCATGTACCGTGGGCTCACAAATTTTTCAGGGCCCAAAAAAGTGGCTGATTTTTGTATTTTAGGCTCAGCCCTCCCTCTCTCCCCATGCGCACGTTTCTAGACTGCATATAAGCGGTCTTGAAAATTCATATTTTCCCAGGGCCCAAACTTACGAGAATAGGCCCTGAAATGAGGTGAATCCGTGTTTCTTGACCTTCCAGATTAGACAATATTTTCTTTTCGTGGCACCGGTCTTATCCAGCCCCCCCCCCCCCCCACAACCACCATCATCCAGGAGCGAGGCCTCTTCCTACTTCCTACTTATGATTTTTTCGCTAGATTCAAAGTAAAAATTTTCTTTTATAAGTTACCGAATAATCTTCTCCAGATTTCAATGAGCTCCCTCTTGTGAGAAGATGGGTGGGGGCGAGCGAGTGGTCTATGCAGTGACGTCTCAATATTTTGAGTCCCAGGCAAAATTGGTGTCGGGGGGGGGGCATACTTGCACATATTTACTTGTTCATTCTCGAAAATAGTACCAGACTGTATTAAGAGTTTTCTCAAGCGGCTTTGATATACCAAATCTCATTGTGAGGAGGGGAGGTGGGGGAAGCCTATTGAACCAAATGGACTATTCGAAGATAGTCCTGGCTTTATGGGCAGTTTCTAATCAAACTTCCCCCCCCCCCACGTTAAAGCTTCGTTTCTTTATACCTGATTTTTTTTTGTCAAATTTATATGCCCCCCCCCCCACCACTTCCACTTGATTTTTTACTCTTGCCCTCTCCCCAAAATATCCCAGGATAGCAGGGGGGTTGGGGGTTGGCATATTTCCCCCACGTTGTGGAACACCAGTCTAAATCCGTTTTTAGCCCGATTCCCTTTTGGATCATGTTTTCTCCTTGTGGCCCCTCTCTCTCATCCAGGCTCACCTTCATCCAGAAGCGAGACCCTTTCAACTCATTGGATTCAATATAGCGACAACTGAATTTGTAATGAAGAAAAATTTTACAAATAAGGGGCCAGCTGCGAATCGACAGCGGGAAAAGCGATGGTATCCTATCCAGCTCCTTCCAGAATTTCCGCCCCCTCCCCTAAGCACAGCACCTAAGAATATTTCAGGATCACAAGGGAGCAAGCAGCTGGCAGGCGGTTGGAGATGATCGTGGCAGCTTCTCCTTTTGTTGGAGGGGGGGGGGGGCTGTGCCAGTGCCTGTTTTTACATAGGCAAACAAGGAACGCGCCTAAGGCAAGTTCAGGGGCCCAAGAAATCCATATTTACCCAGGGCCTGAAAGTATGGGGGAACAAACACCGTTTGTTATCATGACATTTTCCAGTGACACGTCTTCATCGTCATCTCCAAGCGGCTTCAAATAGTGATTTTAACCTGTGTTCGATCATTCGTAAGCAGAACCGTCTAAGAGTATCTCGTTGCCAAGTAAGTTTTCTGAAGCCCTACCTGGCTAAAACTGCTTGGCTACGAATTTACATGCTTACTCCCGAAAAATTTCAATCAGATGTCATTTTTGAAAGATGACCCTCTATGCTAGGAACACCACACTTCCGGGCCGTGCTCGGGTGGGCCCAAGTTCTGTTCCCCGACACTGTTCTTAAGAATTACCACACTGTGAAACATATAAGAAAATATGGTGTTGGTTTCGCGCATGTGTCTCCTCCTGTAGCGGACAGACTTCCATAAAGCGGCGGGACATCGACTCATACTTTCTTGTGGGTGGTCTTCTGTGGGATTCGTTACCCATTTTACCGGTGGAAGAGCCACCAGTTTTATTGTTTATTCAGTGTACACACACATGTACACGGGAGAGGTGCCTTCCATGGGGGAAGGGGGGGCACCACCGCGAATTTCAGTTCTACGTACGTACCCTTCTCTGTTAGTTAGATCTCCTTTGATATTTACTAGCCACTAATGGCTTTAGAAGGTTAATGATCATTGCATGATGAGTCATGAACGTATGGGAGGCGGGCACCCTACGATCATCACCGCAAAAGACAACACACGAGGATATTATTTGAGAAAGACTTGGCTGCCCCATTAGGCAATAGGGCAATACATCCAGATGCGGATCCAGATGTGGGGGTGAGGCAATCATCCCTCACAAGAACCGAATGATGCGGAAAAAGTGGACTGTCCCGTAAATATGGGATGATTCAACGCGCCTATACAATAGATCGCTCTTCCAGACACATCGCCCTGGATCCACGCATCCACTGTGGGAATTTATTTTGATTTTTGACTCGTGAAGGACCAGATGTTTTGAGAGTCAATGCAGGGTCCTGATAGATAGAGTCAGTGGAAACGAAACTTTATTCTGTCATTCAGGGCCACAGTGCTCATTTTTGGTGCTGCCCCCCCCCCATTACCGTAATTTTCAACGAAAAAGAAATAAACTCGGCGTCTTTCCTGCCCAGCGCTCGGGGCACCAGACCCCACCCCATTGCCCCCTCTCACTTAATTGTGGCCCTGGCTTGACCCCCGTCTTTAACAGATCGCCTTATATATTGCTAATATGTACCAATTCGATTTCCGGAAAAGGGCCCTGTCATCCTTTTGCTCTCTCTTGGAGGGACCCCTTTCCTATGCCAATAGGCCCTCCAAAGTCTAAACGCTGTTTAGGGGAGCTCCATTATTCATATCTTACATACGCATATAGAAAAAAAAAGGCCGATCTCTCCAGAGGGCTGAGGCCTTCCTACTGATGTCGTCTAAACGTATTTGCCCACTCAGGCATCTCAAGTGCAGAAGGGCTCTCTTAAAAATGGGATACGATTAGAATTCTCTGAAGAAAGCATGTGAATTGATAAGTAGATCTGGGGGGGGGGGGGGGCTCAGAAAAATTTCTTTTCCCGGAGTAAAGATGGACTAAAGATGCTCTAAAGATGGGCCTTGGAGGGGGCCCCTGTGTCGATCTGATGGAATCGGAATTACATATTATGGAAGCAATCCTCGATTATTGACGATTGTTCAAGATTTTTGGCTGACCATTAGACATGCCCCCCCCCCACATCTTGGAGCAGAGCCCCCAGGGTGGGATCTTTCGCGGGCCCCCTTTATGATTAATTTATAGCGAAAAAAAAACCAAAACATAATGAGAGTCCCAGATCTAAAGCCCTGTCAGCTCCACACCCATGGGGGGGGGGGCATGCCTCTAGGTTGGGATTTTTTGCCCATTCCTCCCCCCCCCCCCCCCCGGAGGGGATCACCGTTTCTAGGTGATAATAAGATAATAAATGATGTGAATTTTTTGGGGGGGAAAAGAGGTTTATCTCGTGAGTCCAAAGGGTAGAGTCCCTTTCAGTCTTGCTCATAAAACCATGGGACCTATGGGGGGGGGGGGGTCCTTAGGCAAGATATTAGGGAGCTATCAATTTTGGAATCTTATTATTTTCTATTACACAGTCAATCTCCCTAGGCTTTCCTGGAATGTAGTCAATCCCTTGTAGGGGCGGGAGTGGGGGCATTCTAATGCCACCCCGTACTTCTAGAAATTCTATACTTGTAGTTATTCAGGGTGAGGAATTCACGCATATTCAAAGTCACACATTTGTACAATTGTGCTGGGGATCAGTATTATCTGTCCGATGTTATCATCGTTCATCCCACGACAGTAACCGAGTTTCTGAAAACATTCTTAACATAATTGAAGAGTAAGCGATTATCCGGATCCCATTGACGTCACGCTGTTTTCTGGTCTTTTCTTTCGAAGATTTCTGACTTGAAAGAACGTCTCACACTTTGTTTTCAGTTGTAATAATAACAGGGGGGGGGGGGGAAGGGGATTATCCGAATGTCAAAAAATCTGCTTGACTGATAAGCCGAACAAAGTTACTTATCACGTTAATACGGTATTCGCCATTATTTTATATACCATTCTGTTTTACTATCTTTTCTTTAGACTATCAATATCGTTATGAAGGGTCAAAGCTATTTGAAAGTTGCAGCTTTGGGTTGGGTAAAGGAGGCACCCTCAATCAAACAGCGACCCAAAGAGCTGTTTTTACACTTTGAGAACCACTGATTTACGTTATGATCCATCCCAACCAAAGCCACTTGAAAGTTACACTCTTAATGCAGCTTTGATCCAAACGGTGTTTCAATCCAGGTACGGATCCGAAGGGGCGGGGAGTTGATCGCCACTGCCGTCTCAACGCATGTACCCATCTGAGCACGACCTGTGGGGCGGAACCTCAAGAGCACGGGGGGGGGGGGCCCTGATAATTGAATTTTTATCATTTGGTGCTGTGAAGACGGGTGCTATGACGATAACTATTAGCTACCAGTTCCGTCAAACCGAAAGATACCCAGGCCACATCACCATATGGCAATATCGGCTCATTGTCCTCACGGACTGGATACCAGCTACCAGTTCCAATTGATCAGTGCCACCCGTGACCCCACTGTGAAAGTAGCCCTGGCCCCTCTTAAGAGCTGAATGATATGGAGTGCACCCCCTCCACCCCGTCTCTTTCGGGCCCACCCAGGCACAGTCCGAAAGCCTCAAGAGAAAAGGGGCTGCACAAAAATGAGATCTAGTCAAATTTTCAAGATTAAGCAATGATAATTTGCCTGGAAGAGCCTCAGAAAAATCACTCAGCCTGAGGGCCCATGATGCTCTTAAGGTGTCCCTGTGAGAAGGGTGAGGGCTCAGAAATATCACTTTAGCGGAGGACGGTTGGTAACCCTAGCCTGAGTATGTATCTAGTGCATAGTTTCCTAAACTTTCCATTCCATCGCCCCTTCTTCAGAAATATTTTTCTCTCATCCCCCTCCACCAATTCAAGTGAACCCATTGGATCCTATGCCCCACGATGCTCTTTAGACGACTCTGGTGAAGTTGTCGGTTTCTGAAATGTGGGAAATGTCAAAAATAGCTGGCAATTTAGCGACGACACTGAGTTCGGACTTATCGCAACACATTTCAATATTTTTAATGCGTTAACAGACTCACATCATGGCACAAATCCCCCTAGGCCAACTTTTCACAGAGCTTCTATAGTTAATTTATAGAAACATGCTCAACCCATAACCCACGGGCCAAATGTGGCCTTTAAAGTGAATCTGATGTGTCCTGTCAACTCTAACCTATTTTGTAAAAATGAACTAAGCAGCACATTCACAGATCACTTAAGAGACCCAGAGCATTTTAGTGACGCGTGGCACGTTTATAGAACACTTAAATCGTCCGTGGTACACTTACAGAAACACTTGAGCGAACCGTGGCATAGTTTCACATCACTCAAGTGATCCGCGACATATTTACAGATCAATTGAGTGACCCGCGGCACAGTACCGGAGTACTTAAGCCCCCCACGAAAAATTTATATATCACTTATGTAATCCACGGATTTGTAGATTATTTAAGTTGACAGCGGTGTGGTTTTACATAATTCAAGTGGCCCGCTGCCCATTTACAAATCCCTCAAGAGACTCGCAACATATATAAAGATCACTTAAATGACGTGTGGGCTAGTTCCAGAGCACCTAAGTGACCAACGGCACATTTCCTAATCACTCAAGTTGCCCGTGTAGAGCCAGTGATGCCGCTAAGTTATAGAGCACTTGAGTGGCTCAAAACACGTTTTCAAATCAATAAAGGGGCCCACGCTTTCCTAAAGGTTGAGCACTCTTGATTTATAGTGTGAAAACAAAACAAAAAAGGATAAGAATCATCTCGTTGCCCCGGGCTGAGGCCAGATATGTATTTACGGGGGGGGGGGGGAAGGCGTAGCGAACTATTGCCCAGGGTTGCAAATTTCATAAAAGAGTGGTCAAGAGTATAATATGGGAGAAGGGTCGCAAAATTTCTATAGTAGCTCACAGGCGGTAAAACCATTAATACAAAATAGTGGCAAAACGAGTGACCTACAGAGTTTGCAAGCAAGTGAGTGACCTTGCGGAAAGAGGAACCAGATCAACGAACGACCAAGAGAAAGACCTAGGAAGTTTGCGAGCATGTGAGTGACCTAGATCGTGAAGGAACAGGTCGGTGAGTGGCAAAAATAACGATCAGTGAAGTGTGCAGGCATGTGAGTAACCAAAATAAAAATCTAGAGAGTTTGAGCATGGGAGTGACCTAGAAAGCAAGAGAGTCTGTCAACGAGCACCAAAAGAGCGAATAAGAGAAAAGAGAGTGAGATACCAGGTCGATGAGTGACTAAAAGTTTGGCCTAGAAAGCGAGGGACGGTATCGGTGAGCAACCAAAAGAGAGATTTAGAGCTGTGGTTCCCAATCTTTAGAATCCCGCGGCTCGGTTGAATTATTTTTTGAGTGAAAAGCCCGAATATAAACGCGATTGATGGGAAATAAAACGATGAATACTCATAGCCCGGTTTCACTTCAAATTTGCCTAGGGCGTCAAATTTGAAGAAAGAGTGGTCAAGGAAATTGGATAAGAATCGGAAAAGAGCGGCAAAATTTCTATAGCCCCAAGACGGCAAAACCATAAATCCACCTCTGGCTGAGGCCATGGATAGCTATCTCCACAAAAAATCTTGGGCCACCGACCCAAAACTCATCGATAGTCCCTGGTCCGAGATCAGACATTTTCAGATTTTTTTTTTCTAATCATGCAAAGACATAAAAATGTCATATACCGCCCTCTGATGGCCATATTATCTTCTTCTTTTTTCATATAACTATATATTTCAAATATATTTCGATTGGGTCATACTTGAGATGTCTTCACCTTGAGCAACGCGACGTCATTTAATAAATGAAACGCTAATTAAGACATGATGAAATATACTAGCAAAAAAAAAAATGGTGTCCGCAGAGACAGCAAGTCTGCCTCCACGAGCACTTCATCAGCAATTCTTCTGTGCGGACATACAGACGTCTCCGACAATTTACGATATCAATCGAGATATTTATTGCCAATTTGCTAGGATCGCTCCCATTCGGAAACGACCGGCCCACACGAACGACTCATCATAAGTGGCTCAAGGTCCAAATAGGAGTCTTCTCATTCAAATCCCTACGCCGCCTGTTTCTTGTGTACATAAAATACGTTACAATACGTAGTAATATCACACAGGAAGTGAGATATTACAATCAATGTAGGCGGTGGCACAGTGATGTATGTACATACACCACTTCCTGAATGAAGGCCACTCGTTTCCACGGGCTGTAATATTAGGCCTACAAATTTTATGTTTGTCTGAATTCCCCCCCTTGTCAGTCAGTCAGCGATTGTGAATGGCAGCTGCCAGTCGTGTTTCAATGGAAGGAGTCGTGATGTACTTACTACACGGAACTGTCTCTGTGGATGCATCTACGCCACTTTTTTGAAATGCGGCGTAGCTAATAACACACACATCACTAGTGCTCTCTTTTTTATTTTTATTTTCATGAATTGCGGCGGTGCTCTTTAATTACCAGAGGAAACAAAGTATGCATTTTTTTCTTTATGAAAAGAACGTCGCGTGAATAGAGCACAAATGAGACTTATTATGACGTTTTTTGTCATGCGTGTGACGGATGTCCCAGAGTTTATCGTACGCCGTTTTCAGGGAAATACTCTTTTTACGCAACTGTCATCTGAACTGATGAATGAATAGCTGTGTACTCGGTCCATTATAAGTTAAGGTATGAAACATTTAAGAGAAGATGCTGATGATTCGTTCTTCCAATCGATTCAACCAATGATACACCTCCTTTTAATGAAATTAATCTGTAGAACATGTATGCTCAACCTATGGCGAAAATTCGGTATGTGGCCCGTGAAGTAATTTTGTAGAAACGAACCAAGAGCGACAGATAAGCAAATCATTTAAATGACCCGAGGCACAGTTCGAGATCCCTCGAGCGACCCACTGCACATTTTCAAATCACTTGATTGACCTGTGGTACAGTTCCAGACCTTTAAAGTGGCCCGTGGCGCATTTTCACTTAAGTCACCGGCGGACATTTGCAGTCATTTAGGTGACCTGAAGCCCTGTTCAAGATTACTTAATTAAGTGGCCCACGACTCGTTTTCAGACAAATGCGCATACAGTATATGTAAGCTGTTATCAGGGTAGCAACTAGATGAGAGCAGACGGGCCTGGTACCGCGGGCACCAAATCAGAGGGGAGGGGGTGCAAATTTCCCCCTTTAACCTATTCTTCAACATTACAAGGGAGCGCTAAAATACGTGTTTTTCCCGGCTGACCGAGCATCTAATCTGTTATTTCCAGCTAAGTATGGAATCCCAGACTACCACTTTTCCTCAGGAAACCCCCCCCCCCCCCTACATTCCCAAACAAGATATACGGAACAACTGGCTAATTTTGCAGAGATACTGATTTTTGGAAAAAATTTCATCTCTGCCCCTACGAGCACTCTACCGGCATTTGAGGGACCCGGTAGGGGCAGAGATGAAATTTTTCCAAAAATCAGTATCTGTACAAAATTGGGCAGTTTTTCCGTATATCTTGTATTAACAAGTGGGGAGTACGCCTTTCACCCAGACGGCCGTGCGTAGAACCTTTCACAAGAGGATGTGTACGGTGAACTCTAACCCGGGGGGAGGGGGGGGGGTCCCGAAATAGACCTTATTACTAAAATTTTTGTTGACTATAAATTTACTCCAAAAAAAAATCAAATCAAGAAGCACTTGTAGAAAGGGTATCACTCCTGGATAATGGTGGAGGCGCTGTATGAGACCCGGGTGGGGTGGACCATAAATAAATATGATCCAGGTGGGGGGGGGGGCACGGGTGAAGAAAGGTTAGAAATCACTGTTTTTTTAATCGGTGAATATTTGGTGTTTAATTTCAAGAGCTCAGTGATCAGAACGAAAGATAAATACAGTAGTTCCTGTTTAAATTTGGGACCCTTAAATGTGCCGTGGGATGCAGAAATTAGTCTTAAAGTCGCAAAACACTATTCTGGCATGACGTGGGACCCCATCATAAAATTTCCACTAATAAGAATTTATCACGTAAGTGACGTGGCATGTTCCCACGTCACGTCAGAGTAGTGCATAGCGGCCTCTATTCTCAGTGACGTCGTCTACCTACTATTTTTAGCGCTGCAGGTTATCATACCTATTTAGCGGGACAGAAAAAGGCCGCACATGATCCTCATCGTATGAGCGTGTTCTCGTCTAATCTCGTTTATTTATTCAAATCTGGCCGAATTTGAATGCAAGGAAAAGTGGACCGCATACGAAATTAGCAAATATGGCCGCCACTTGATATGGATGTTTAACTAGGCGTACATAGCAGCCAGCCACTTTAAAGAGTTTTCTTCGGCTCCAAGCTGCATAATATAAGTATGCGTTAGGCCGGTATTACACTATAAAAGTCTGATAAAATCCCTTTAATAAAACTTGAAAAATCTAACCAATAAGGTTATTGGTTACATTCTAGAAAATGCAACCGTTGACCATATTGGCTGCATTTTTCAAGTTTTATAATAGGACTTTTATCAAACTTTTATAGTGTAATACCGGCCTTAGGCTTCCTATTAGGATCTAGGTGATAATTCCTAGATGGATATCCGCTCATCTTTGACTCATCTTCAGTATTTTTCCTAGTTTAAGCAACGAAGGTGGAACATTTCAACACGTATTTAGACGTCCTCATGCAGATAACTTAATATTTTGCATCTGGATTCATGAAAATTCTGGATTCATGGAAATTCCGGATTCATGGAAATTCCGGATTCATGGAAATTCCGGATTCATGGAAATTCCGGATTCATTCGTTCACTTAATAATTAGGATTCATCACACTGAAATGCATTAATGTAATTTCATAAGTGATAAAAATTCACAATTCATAATTCATTCACTTTAAAAAATGAAATTCTTAAAATAAAATTAATGAAAAGAAAGAAATAATATTGAAAAAAAAATCTTAAAAAATAAAATTAATGAAAAGAAAGAAATAATATTGAAAAAAAAATCTTAAAAAATAAAATTAATGAAAAATATTTAAAAATGTAATGAAAAATATTTAAAAATGTAATGAAAAATATTTAAAAATGTAATGAAAAATATTTAAAAAATGTAATGAAAAATATTTAAAAATATTCTTAAAACAATGAAAAAAAGTAATTGCATCGTTGATGGAAATTCTTGATTAATTAAAAAAAAATTATCCCAGAATAAATAAAATTATTCATTAATTAAAAAGTCCTTGATTGGCACCGGGTTCAGGAGATGGGCCCTTGTGAACTCACCCGCTGACACCAGGATGTAGGATGCATTAATCTTTGGGACTAGATACCTCCATACAATTCTAAATAATGCAGTAAAACTGCCTTGTTAGCCCCTCGCATGGCTTTATGATGTTTTTCAATATGCTGCCCGCTATGTCCGAAAGTTTAAAAACTTGGAGTGTAGAACGGTGTTTTTCAACCGCTGGGCCCTTTACCGGGCCCTGACATCAGTCGAACCTGCCGTGAGTGATTCAGTGTTCCATTCATTGCTCTTTAGCAGTGTGTATGACCAGGCTTTCCACTCACAAAAAAAAAAAAAAAAAATCAACCGGCCCACGGGCTTCTAAAGGTTGAGCCTGTTAGCTTTAGTCTCGTCTTAACTACGTGGCCACAGCCCGGTGGGGGTTCTCATGATAGTGAGATCTGGTTAAGATTTTTTCGATATTAAACATGCAAATTTGTTAGCAGGTATTTCTAGGCCGAGTCTAGGATGCTCTTTTAAGACGATCCTGGTTAGCTATACTCTAGTAGAGAGACACGGGTATTTTATTTTTTGTTGGTATTTGGGCATGATCGAGCTATTAAGTACCACATAAAAGAAATCTGGTAGTCATTGGCTCCATCTCCAGAATGTCCCTATTCTTTCCAACGATTTTCCTCATAGTGTGTGTGTGCAGTCGACAGCTTCGACTATTATTCTGCTGGCAGTGAAGAAGAATATCCCGTCGACGAAGAAATAGCTCTTAATTCTCCTCTTAATCGGTCCTCCTGGTGCTCATCCAAAAAAGTCATCATCATCCGAGGAAGAAGCAGTGAATTCCGTCAATGTCAGCGGATGATTCAAAACCCTCAAGGAGAAAAGATGTTTTTTTTTCTTCTAGAAGGCGTTGGTTGGTCTCGGGACTCATCGTCAGCTCATCATCGCCACCATGAGACATAGACACACACACACACACAGCCATCTCTGGGCTTCTCTTTCAAGAAGAGGTTTCGGGGGCCCGAATTCGTCACCGTCACTCTCTGCGATTGTTCTACGTAGAATAATAAAGTGCCCGTTATTCCATTTTTAGATCACTGTTCTGTTGCACATTCCTGTCCCATTTTTTTTTCTACTCTTCTTAATAGGCTTTTGCGTTTTTTCTACCCTTCCTAAATAAACCCGGATGAAGTGCATCCATGCCCATCAAAATTCTTGAGTTGGGGGGCCCTCCTAGGACAGATTTTCTTTTCGGGCCACTTATGTTTTTAGTGAATTTGTGGTTTAAAAAATTGAAGAAAAAAAATCTTTTATCAGGTGGAATTCCCCTCCTTCCCGGGCTAGATCTCATTACCATCCATATGGGGCTTTATTTTCGCTTGAAAAGCCATAGGTTCTTAATAGCAATGACTACTCGTTCCCATCTAGGAATCGCAGTCCACCATCCAGAAGTCAACGGTGACTGTTGTAATCGACAGGTATTAAGGCCACCTTGGGTCCCAAATCTTCAAACGGTGCATCCCCCGCCCCCAGGTCATGCTTTTTTGGTGAAAACCTTTTTTTAATTATGTGTGTGAGGAGGCCACCTTTTTTAATTAAAGGTGTTCGACCTTTACAAATGTACCGTGGGCCACTTCAGTCGTGTAGTTCAAGTTCTGTGAATCGCTTCAGTCATTCAGAAAGTCATGGGCCACTTCAGTTATGTAGAAATGTGCAGTGGGCAGCTTGATTGCTGCTCTTTTAACGGTCAGCAGTCCACTTAAGTGCTCTGGAACTGTACCGCAGGTCACATAAATAATCTAGATCTGTCCCGTGGGTAACTTGAGTGATGTGGAACTGCCCCACGGGCAGCTGGAACTGTGCCACGGGTGAGCCATCACGTGTCGCTTCGTTCATTTTCACAAAATTAGATCACGGGTCAATCAGATGATTCCGAGGGACAAATTTGGCCTCCCGCAGACCATGGTTGAGAATGCAGGATATAAGATACTCGCCTAAAGTAACCAACCAAAGAATGTTTAGAGCTGTCACAAGTACGATACCCGATTCGTCCTTGTTAGAAACTTTCCTGACGCGGAGGTACAACAAATACGGTGACGACAGGAAACGATTGCTACACCGAGGGATTTGTGCACCAATTCCTTTGTGAGTATAAAAAAGGCAAAATGTCGAACACTACCGTTCGGAATCGGCAATAAATTGCAGGTCCCGGTCTAATCGGCCATCGTGTTCAGAAAATGACCTCGGTGTGATAAAAATGATCAAATCATCTGGAGCCACTGACCCCAACCACTTTTATTCCCCCCCCCCCCCCATCACCTTTTTAAGAGTCGAAATTTGAAGCCAGCAAGGCCCTTACATATTCAAGTAGGCCTATCTCTAGGTCAAGCTTTTTTGGTGGGTTTCCTGAACAGATCTTTTACCGTGTACCCTTATAATGATTTTAAGAAATAATTAGGGTTCTTATACAGATTTTCTAGTGAATCTATAGCGTTAAAAGTTAAAATGATTAAAAGATGAGTCCTGGGTCCCCGTGTTTTACTTATTTTTGTTTGTGAGAAGCCTCCTCTTATATAAGGGGACCAAGTCCAAGTACATTGATATACGGCAGTGTTTCTCAATCGCTGAACCACAGCCCGGTACCGGGCGCTAACATCAGTCAAACTGGGCGTGTGGCTCACCGTCTTATTTTTACCCATTTATTTTCCATCAATTATATGTATGACCGGGCCTTCCACTCAAGAAAAAAAAAACCAACCGGGTCACGGGCTTCCAAAGGTTGAGATTCACTGATATAGGGGCTTCATTTTTGTTTGATAAGCCTAGTTTCTTGGTAGAAATAGCCCTTAGCCATCTTGGAATCTGTAATACATCAACCAAAATCATCTGGAACCAATCACCAGCAATGGGCGGATTAAAGTCAGTCGTGGCCCCCATGCGCAAAAGAAAATATTGGGGTCTTAAATTGGAAAAAAGTGTGAAGTTTGGGTTTTATTGGGGCCCTTTAGAAGTCGGGACCCCGGGCGCATCTGCCATTAAACCCGTCTCTGACCACCAGACCTACGGCAGTGGCGGTCGGGGTTTTTAAGCCCATTGAGATTCTTAGGCATTGGCCCATGATGAGAGAGAGAATCTCTCCTAATTTATTTTTGTCACACGATGAATTGAAAAGCGCACACGATAAATCATGCCCTGGAGGCAGCACTCTAAGTATATGGGGGGGCCTCCACAGACTAAGATACGGGGAGCACATGGGAGGCATTACTCCCTGCTCGCCCCACGTAAATGACAGGGGCCGACTGATCTAATTTATTTATTTAGCGTACAAACCTGTGAAAGGTCAACGGGCTCTGGCTTCACATTAGGTGCAAAATACAGACAATCAATGAAAATGTAAAGAAATAGCAGGGATGTCAGTAAAAACACTAAATTAATCAGACACACGAACATATATGATAACATTATAAATTAAAAAAAAAGGTAATGTTAACGCATATAAGAATTGACATTATCATCATCGTGCCCCCCCCCCCAAGCCTTTCAAGTCCATGTCAGCCGATGGGAGACCCCTGATACCAAGTTATCTTTCTTTTGAAGTGGACAAATTTAAGAAGCCAATATCTCGCTCCTCGGCACCCCCCCCCCCAACCGCTGATTCAACGGAGCCCGCAAAGACATAAATATAAAAGATGAGTGAAATCACCTGTAATGTCGTCTAATTTACGCGTGGGTAGTTCGATGGTTGAAGGCGTCAAATCACGAGGAAGACGCAGGCTATTAGGTCTCGTGGAACCAAAAAAGGGTTCGACGGATGACTCAGGCGCCAATTACAAGTTGGTCTCTATTTAGTATTTTTTTGCGGTTTTCGTTCCCGTATGTTTTGGAGCGGAAACAACGGCCACCATTTTGGTCGTTCGAATTGGAACTCACTCAGACGCCCCCGGAATAGTAACCCGAGATACGTACGCTCACTCACTCGCTCAATGAGTGAGTCCGGCGTTGTTTTTAGTATAACCGAGACATGTGGTGCGTGTGGGGGGTCGATGATACACAAGCGGAAATTGAGTTACTACAAGTCATCGTAACCATTCAGCTGACATCACCCTTCCTTAACTACTGTTGTTGTTGGTTGTCAGAGGCGCGTGCATGGCGATATTTCCCCGAAGAAATATATATGTTTACAAGACCAGAAGGGTGTCTTTTTTGTGTGTGTAAGTTTGTGGGCGTCTCTGTTTTTCCTCGTGGGCCGCACGTGCCTCACAGGATACCTTCACCATTGTGATTTGAAAAGATATGATTCGAAAATTAGACATCTAATGCCGTTCATTTTCCGATGATATTGGCCATCGTTCGCCTCATATTCTCTGTGGAGATTAGTTAGCCCTCTACAAGCCAATGAAATTGGTTTTTGCGGTTTAATTATAACCTCGCGAGCACCGTAGTCACGCAAGAAAATTTTGAGTTTCGTGCTCGCGAGAGTTTGGTGGAATTCAATTAAACCACCCCAATTATATAAAATTATACTAGTCATAATTTACATATACAGAGTCGCCACGTGGGCAGAAGCGACAACATGAAGAAAACATTAAGGAGGGGAGCTGAAAGTTGCTGGTCGTCCCGTATATAAGGGACTCAAGTGCATACGCAGCAGAGAGAAGGTGCATTGCACTGTTTTTTTTCGGAAAGTATTGGGGATCTCAGCCTCCATTACAAAAATTATTGGGGGGGGGGGGCGGTGGCTCAAATGACCATAGCTCCAAGGTTTTGGTGCCTATGCATGTAAGTGCTCATACGAAGTACGAAAGCCAGGATAACCAAACGGAGATTGAGATGTATATAGTTCGGAAAGAAAATTCACATTCTTTTGTGGGGGAATCGAACTACCAATTTCTCACTGTCCGGGTGAGTGCTCTAACTAGTGCCGTATTAATGCATCATGGACCCACCCGGGCACGGCTCGGGGGCCTCACAAAAATGAGAAGTCGTTGAAATTTTCGAAAATTTTCCAGGTAGGGCCTCAAAAACATCACTTGATCCTGGGGCCCATGATGCTCTTAAGACGGTCCATTGAGCTGTAGAGAACAGCCATTTTCTTTCCTTTTCTTTTCCATGTGCTTTAAGGAAAGAAAATGGCTGTTCTCTGTAACTCAATGGTTAGAGCACTCCCTCGGACAGTGAGAGATTGGTGGTAAGATTCCCCACAGAGGATTGTGCATTTTCTTTCCGAACATCTAATGTCATCATAGATACATCTCAATCTCATCTTGGTTATCCTGGCTGTCGTACTTCGTATGAACAGCGGAGAGTGACATTGTTTCACTATACAAATACAAATACAACGCCAATACAGGCAAAATGCCCAACGAGGTGGCTGAGAAACTATGTAAGTGCTCTTCTTCTTCTTCTGATGCAACGGTGCTCATGATTCAGGAAATGATTGAAGACCTCTAGTCTATATTCGTACATATTCACTCCGACCATATTAAGCCGTTCCAATTCAACGATGACCTTGGGTTTTAAGGCCAAGTCACCTAAAGTTTAGCTATTTAATGCAAAGAAAAGGATATCTGAGTAGAAAATCTGGAGCCATATCTCAAGACAGAAGTGGGTGGAGGGGGGCTCCAAACTACATCTATCACTCACAGTAACCATTTTTGCTCTTTTAGTATTGGAAAGTTTTGTGAATGGACTCGATGACTATAGATGGAGGCAAGACTTTCCTGCTAGAACCGGAAAAAAATAGCTGCAATAGACAGGAAGAAGGGCGGGTGCGTACCAGGCGGTCACCAAGATTAGGGCGTTGGTGCCTTCGTCTGTGGAATGCACCATTAAAATAGAATTCTCCTCTCTCACTCTCTCTCTCTCACCTTTTCGAAGAATGAGTGGCGACATCCATATCTCTGTGGCGTTATTACCCTACTCTATGAAATTCTAGGTCCCCTTTTCTTTTTCCAATGTTGACACAGTAGATAAGAGGCTTTTCGTCGGGACTACACACACACACACACGAGACGTAGTAAAAAAAGGTCCTCTTTTCTTTTGAATGGCGAGGGAGGCTATTGGGCTTCAGAATGACTTCGAAGAATACTTCCCAAGATAACAACCGTTCGAGCTGGTGTGTTTTTGGCGGAAGTTCGACGTTTTGGCAAGCACCAAACTGTTCAAAACTGATTTTTTTTACAGCCTGTGCGTGGATGCCGAAAGCTTGAGGTCATTTCCTTACAAAGGGCCGTAGCCAGAAATTTTTTAGCTGGGGGGAGGCGCAAGGTGATAGAACAATAGACTTGATCCATGTTCAATGCCGTCTTTGAGCATGGGGGGTCAGTTCGGCACCATTCGGGCACCGAGATCTGATTCAATATATCGGGAGTAAGCGTGCTAATTGGTAAGCAGTCATTTCTAGCCAGATAGGTTTCAAAAAAAAAAATCACTTCATTCTAGGGCCTCTTACGAAGGCCCTTACCTTACACACCTGTCACTTTCTAACATTTCGGGGGGGGATTCTCAGGGGCCCCCTTTCCTTCACCGACCCACAGAAGCAAACCTTTATTGTATCTGCAGTTTCTAATCCTCCATGTCCCCCTCCCACCTAATTACAGGCGAATTATTGTGTAGGATCGTCCCGTATTTTACGGGTCAGACCCATTTCCCCATATTATCCGGTTCTTGGAAGGAGGTGACCCCCGCTACTAGCTGCCTTAATGAATGGGCACCTTAGTAGATATCAATGGCTTGGAAGCTGAGGTGCTGTGGATGCTCGTGCACATAGTGTTTGTTGTATGGGCCGGGTATTTGGTCTCCAAATAAGAATTTCACGGGCCCTTCTATAGTGAATTTGTAGCATGAAAAAAATGATGGGCTTCAGGGCTGAAGCTATGTCAGCTCCATTTTTGTGGGGGCCATGCACCCAAAACAGTAATCAAGTACGCCTTCACCCCACAATGAATGAATGAACGCCAGGGTCTCTGCCACCGGACTTATCCCGTTGCCGAGATCTCTTCCAGCCCAGCTTCGTGGCAGAGTCTGGAACAAAGTGAGTGTGTACACCTAACAGTCTGAGTGTGTAGCTAGTGTTGTGTATGATATTTCACTGCTGTCATCTATACTTCAAATTGTGAGTAAATTGTAGTGATTGAATATTTGTAACGTTGTAGGCCTGTTGCTCTCTGTGGCGAGACTTTTCAACGGGAAGATCGGCTCGCATTCGCGCCTTGAAGTTGGGAACCTCAGAAAACCAACTTCAGCCGACCACCACTGTGGGGTTCGAACCCGGATCCTCGCATCGCGAGTCCGTCCCTATAACCACTCGACCACCACAGCGGCGCCTTCACCCCACAATGGCGCGGGGCTAATTACCTTCATTTTTTTTTGCTTTTTTCCATGCTATAAATACATCGCTATAGAAGGGTTTCTGGAAAATGTAACTTGGTGGGGGGAGGATCACCTAAAATCCCAACCTAGAGGACCTGGAGGCTAAAGGATGTGTGTGTGTGTGTGTGGGGGGGGGGATATGCAAGCATATGAGTGTCCAAAAGAGTAAGGTCTAGCAACGGGGGGGGGGGGCAGGGAGGAGGGAGAAGAATTCGAAGAATGAATGGTCAAGAAAATCAGACTACAATGAGAAAAAGGCGGCAAAACCATAAATGCACCTCTGCATACCGTTGTACGACCTATTCCAGTAGCTCCTGCAACCCATAGGTGAGAAAATCCTGCCTCAGCTCCGAACATAGATGTAAATTCATAATTGAAGTAGGAAAGACGAGTACGTCACAGAATTTATCCAGCGTAAATTCATTGTCTGGTGACTATTGCACCGAAAAAATTAGAGCTGAAGCGGAACTTCCGCATCAATCGATGCAATCGAAAAAAAAAAAAATAGAAATTATTGTTATATTTATCGGAATCGATAAGATTGGGACGAATCGACGACGCATTCTCATGGGCACGGACAATGGAGCGACGCCAAGGTGTAAAATAGGAACAAGATCACACTTTCGTGAGGCTTTCTCACCACCCCCCATTCACAACAAACATATTGGGTAGGATTCCTTTATCTTGTCGGATATAGGACTTTGTAACGAACCAATTGTGTCTCGTGTAAGTTTGCAAACATTACGATTTCACTTCCAGGTGAAGGCGGGAATCGTGCCTAATAAAAATACATATAGTAAGATGATTACACCATCGGCCACTGCTTCCTGGTTGAATGGCGGTAATATGTTTTTTAGGATGTGTATGTGTGTGGGTGTGTAATATAATATAACAAGAGACCCATCAATTTATTTCCACCCCGAATGACAAAGAATTTTGCGTTTCCTTTTGCGGCAACAGCGGCGTGATTTTGCGTAACGCAGCGTGACTCTTACGCCACTGACTTATTCGTCGGTTTTGTTTTTTTTTGTCTGCGAATGATATTTCACTTAGACATGAGACTAATATCCGGGTGGGAAAGTTTCAACAGGATGACGACGATAGATATGCCATTGACCTGCAAGAATGGTAAAAAATGACAGTATATTCTTAATAATTTGATCTTCAACAATACGTTTCACGTTCGACAGTACTCAAGGTGTCACTGTCCGCATCATCGAGAATGGTTTCTGAATGGCAATATATTCTCAATAATTTGGATCTTATAAATAATACGTTTTTGGTTCGACAGCACTGAAGATGCCAGTGTGAGCATCGTCAACAATATTGTCTCTTGGTTTACCGACAGATGCGGAGAGTAGAAAATAGCGGACATGTTCAAATTCATGTCGGCGGAAACCCTTTAAATAACCCCATTTTATCTGAGATGTTCATAAATCTCACTGCATTGGACTTGTCCGCTAATCTAACAACATTTGACATGTCCACAAACTCAATACAAATACAAATACAAATACAAATGCAACGCCACAACAGGCAAAATGCCCAACGAGGTGGCTGATAAAAAGATGCCCATAAAAATATGGTTGTCATATGTTTCAAAAATACAGCAACCCAATTAAAAATGCAATTAACACAAATTACAAACAATATATACACATGATAAAATATTATACAATGCCCATAAAGAATACTTATGGTTGTCTTATTCTAAGAATGGATAGCTTCTCGATTTACCCCAACATGTTTATCGTATTTCTTTTTAAACGTGTCAATTGTGTTACAATTTACTACCTCCGGGGGTAAGCTATTCCATTTATTAACAACCCTATTGGAGAAAAATTCCCTGCGACACCATAACCTTGCATTGTCCCTCACCAATCGATACAGGTGTCCCCTTGTAAAAGCAGTCGATTGGCGGTGTACTAAAAGTTCATGGTCCATCCTATCCATCCCATTGAAAATTTTAAACACTTCGATCATATCTCCTCGACACCTGCGTTCATCCAATGTAAACATATTCAAAAAATTAAGTCTCTCTTCATAACCCAAGCCCTGTGTGCCAATAAGGACACGCGAAGCTCTTCTCTGCACCCACCAATTCTATGTCCCTCTGTAGGTATGGTCTCCAAAACTTTACAGCATACTCCAGTCCAGAACGAACTAAGCCTGGATTTCCGATTACCCCCATTAGCTTCACATCATCTGCGAATTTGCTAGTAATTCCATCGATACCCTGATCGAGTTTGTCGATAAAAAGTGAAAAAAGTATGGGGCCAAGGACACTTCCCTGAGGAACTCCACTTGTGACGTCTGTCCAACCAGAGAATTCCCCGTTCACCATAACTCGTTGCGACCTATCTCTTAACCACGATTCTATCCAATTCAGCAAGTTGCCCCCTATTCCAATCTCGTGTAAACGCTTCAAGAGTTTGCCATGTTGGACCCGATCGAATGCCTTCTGGAAATCAAGGTAAACAACGTCGACATTTTTGCTCTTACCCAAAGCCTTAGTCACGTAATCATAGAAGCAAAGGAGGTTAGTTACACATGACTTCCCCTTCCTGAACCCATGCTGATTATCCGACAATACATTATTCTCGTCTATCCACTTCACAAACTGCCTTTTGATGATAATTTCCAAAATTTTCGAGAGGGAGCTCGTCAAACTCACTGGACGATAATTAGACACCACTTCTCTACTACCCTTCTTAAATATCGGAACAACGTTAGCCAGTTTCCAATCTCTCGGGACGATACCCTCAGCAACACTACTCCTGTATATCTGTGCGACTGGCCCCAACAATTCATTAGCACCTTCCCTGAGAACCCTGGGATAGATATCATCTGGTCCTGGTGCTTTGCTTGCACATACATTTCTTAGAAGATTTAGGACCTCCACGTCTTCCACTTGAATATCGTTGAGCGTTTTATTACCCCATGCAACACCCGTATATCGAATATCATTATCTCCATTAAAAACCGACGCGAAAAAGTCATTGAAAGCACTACACATGCCTACATTGCTCTCTACTTTTGAGCCTCCTATCGAGAGGGGGCCAACTGTCCCCTTACATCCATTATTGACGTATCGAAAAAATGATTTTGGGTCAGAGCCAATGTTATCTGCCAACCTAGATTCAACTTGCTTTTTACTATCCCTTATCGCTTTCTTCAACAGTCTTCTTTTATCAGTAAACAATGATAGGTCACCTCGTCCACTTTTATACTCTCTGAATGCTCTTTTCTTTTCAAGATAAAGGTTCCGCACGCTATCCGTGAACCATAGAGGGTGTGATGTACAAACACGCTTTTTTCGAACAAAGGGTATGACGTCGTGCAAATCAGAGGACAGCTTCGTACTAAATTCTTCCCATTGACTTACCACCCCTACTGATTCCAACCGGTCTTTGAAAACTTCCGCTAACCTTCTTCGCAAAACATCAAAGTTAGTTCTCCGAAAACAAGGAACCAGTCTTTTGTTATCAACCTTACCCGAGGAAAAGTTACAGTGAAATCTGACGATACGATGATCACTGGAAGAAAACTCTTCCCCCACCGAAACATGTTCAACTAGATCCTCAGAACTAGTAAGAACTAAATCCAAAATAGCAGTACCCCTAGTGGCTTCTGATACATGCTGATACAAAAAATTTTCGAGCACCAACTTAAGAAAGTCTCTTTCATACTGATTTCCAGATGAAAGGTTCTCCCAATCAATACCCGGGTAATTGAAATCCCCTAGTATGAGAACCCTCTTTCGCTTACACATGTAGGAAATTTCATCATGCATTTTGGCAATGTAGTTTTGATCCCTATTCGGTGGAATGTAACAAACCCCAACAATAAGCTTATGACGTCTTTTGCTCTCAAGTTCAACCCATATGGTTTCAATATCACTTCTCTGCACGTTACACTCTCTAGCCTTCAAACAGGATTTCACGTATATCGACACTCCACCCCCTTTCCTATCAGATCTATTTCCCAAAAAAGTAGACTAGTTAACTACATCTGACATGTCCACAAACTTCACTAGCTTAGACATGCCTGCAAACCTTACTACATTTTATGTGTCTACAAACCTTACTACATTTGACATTGCCATACAAAGTCCACAACATTAGACACGGCCACAAAGTCCACAACATTAGACACGGCCACAAAGTCCACAACATTAGACACGGCCACAAAGTCCACAACATTAGACACGGCCACAAAGTCCACAACATTAGACACGGTCACAAAGTCCACAACAATGTCCAATTCGTGAAAATGTTCGCCACTCGTGCGAACGAAACGTCAAAAGACAAAAAACTGTACTTTACGTCGGCCAAAAAACCCGAAAACTTTTAAATTTAATTCTAATTTACACGATGGCCACGAAAGCCTTTTTTGTTTCATTCCACAAAATTAGACACGGCCACAAACCTCACAATTTTAATATCCTCACAATCAATTTACCCCTGGGTAAACGAATCTCACTACACTTTATGTGTCCACAAACCTTACTACACCTGAAATGTTCAAAATCATCACTTTTGAGCATGTCCGCAAGTGTCACTGTCACACATCTGCCATAATATCTCGGCACTCGTACACTGAATGAAAATTCAGTAATTGTGAATCGTAGATCACATTAATCCCCTAAAGTGGAATTCTCCAGGCCGACAAAATAGAAAATAATATCGCACGATGACCGTCCGTTTTAATGGGTCGCACGACCGAAATAAAAAAAAAGAAAAATATATAATAACAACAATAGTAATAAAAAGGCCAGAGGAAAGACGTTTTTATTCGAAATAACGAAGCGAAAGACTGAATATAATGGCGTCATCGTCGTTTTTCAACCTGTTCAAGAAAAAGAAATATCATAAGAAAAAAAAAAATCCTTTTTATTATTATTATCCACATAAAAGCGCTTCAACCGATAACATTGTAGACTCAAGATAATAATAATAATAAGCGGAAAGTATGCGTAGGTATGAGTATGTGTCTGACCTGGGAAACTATGCGAACTGCAGGTCTCACGCACTTTTCATTAAGACAAGACTTCTTCTTTGGTTTGGAATCAAGAGCAGACCTAGAATGAACTGAAATGAACTGCAGCCTCGATTTTTCTTTCTTTTTTTTCCTTTTTTCTTTTATATAGTATTTGTTTGTAAACAAACGATTTTCCAGCCGTTACAAAGTCTCCAGACGTCGCGCCTCAAAAGGCTTCTCGCCTTTTTTTTCTTTTTTTATTGTTTTCAGAAATTCTTCGGATAATTACGTTTTTCTTCGCGAGAATCCAGGCCGATGGATTTTGTTTCCTTGCCTTCGACTGTAAATAGTTTTGTTTTTCTCTATCGAATTGAACTGAAGAAAATCGAAAAATGTGCATGTTATGTACAGGGCCAGACTTTGGCGTGAGAGGCACAGGGCAGCAGCAAAGATATTGTACCTCGTCAGTTAGAGTTAGTAGAGTTAGTCAGTATAGAGCAAGCTTACATTTTCGCATTTCCGGACGTATCTACAAACCCAAAGCATTTGACATGTCCTTTGACCTTTGACATGAAATCGAAAAATGTGCATGTTATGGACATGTATTTAACATGTCCGCAAAACTCGCTACATTTGTCCTCTTTCCAAATCATTTTACGTGTCCACACAAACTTAGCTATATTTGGCATGTCTCCAAACCTACCTCACTTCATTTGACACGTCCAAAATCCTCACTATATTTGACGTCCCCACAAACCTCGCTGCATTTGACCTGTCTAAAAATCTCATCTCACTACATTTGACGTTTCTATAAATCATTTTACGTGTCCAAAAACCTCGGACATCACCAGATGTCTGCGAAGCTCACATGGATATTTTTAGAGCTCTGTGAGGCCTCATATTAATATTTATACAAAACAGTGAGGCTCATATTGATATTCCTAGAGCTTATATTAATATTTCTAGATCTCAAAATTCATATTTATAGAGCTTTGTGAAGCCCTTCTGAATAGCTCTAGATCTCGGCAGAACACTCTCTCTCTCTCTCTCCCTCTTTAGATATTTCTAATATTTCTATAGTGGATGTGGGCAATTTTAGAGCTGAGTTATACTTATATAGGTATTTCTACAGCTCAATAATGCTCATATGGATATTTCTAGAGCTCAGTGACTTTGTATGCATATTTCTAGAGCTGTGTGAGGCTCCCTTATATATTTCCAGAGCCATGTGAGGCTCTCTCAGATATTTCTAGAGCTATGTGAGGCTCTATACCGGATATCTATACAACTATGTGAAGTTCTTTTGGATATCTATAGAGCTTGATGAAGTTGTGTTGAATATTTCTGATAGTATTTCTACAGTTCATGTGGGTAATTTTAGAGCTCCGTGATACTCACGTGGATATATATACAGTATTTCTATAGCTCATAGTGGCTTTGACACTTTAAAAGTGCATTGAGATCTGTCTTGATGCCGCGAAATAGGCTTAATTCAAAGCCCAAATCATATTAACAATAATAATCAATAGCGTTATTATTCCCACAAATGATGATTGGGAATATGATGTAGCTTCTGGAGAATTCAAAACCGAAAGTAGCCTGGCCCTGAACAAATGATCAAAACAAAGATGATGTACGTATGATTAACAAGGTCTGTGCATGCCTAATTCAAATAAATGATATGCCACGAGGCATAACGATGTATGCATTTGCTAAAAATCTTTCTCATATACCACATTGTATAGTCTTTATAATCAATCGTGTTCAAGGAAAACCACAAAATAATGCGAATTTCATTGTACAAATTACCCAAAAAAAAAAAGGTCTTAAAAATCAATTACGGCCCGTCATTATTTTCAATCAAGGAAAGAGAAGAAGAAAAAATAAACGGATCTCTATAAAATAATCACAGACATTTTCACGTTTTATCTTCTCCAAATATATTTGTTTTCACGAGGCATATGATATTCATTATAAATTAAATTATCTGCCACTTCAAATACTGTCATTATTATTGTAGCTATTGTGTATGAGAAAGTTTTCTGTTTCCAGATCATATCTATTTTTAATATACGGTGTATTTATGTAATGATCTTTGCGGTCAATAATCAAGCTGAAGGTATGATATTATTTTAAAGAAAGTACATAACACACCGGCAGATTTAGTAGTTTCCTTATCGGAATTCATTTTTTTCGCTATAATCAGTCTAATTGGTGCGTCGTAATATTTTTCTGAAATTTCAAAGTTTCGTATCGAGGTCTAGATTGGATTGGTTGTCGTTGATTGGAACGGCGTGGGTCGTTTCTGGCCCACGAGAGTCGATAGATTTAGTATTACACGTGACCTTCAAAAATTGACCATGTTTTCTGTGGTATGAAGCAGTTTCCGTGATTACCTGTAAGAGATTCCATTGGAATTACTTCCATGGCCGCCGATATATTATTTTCCATTCAATGAGGCTTTACCGGGTATTTCTGAGCTCGGTGAGGCTTTCCTCGATGTTTCCTGCAGAGCTCAGAGTGAAGGTTTTCTTCGAAACTTTCAAGAGCGCTTGAATAATATCTCATATACAGCGCGCACTTGATGTTTTCTAGAGATCATCATATGTATACAGTAAAATCCCGTTTTAACGAATACCGTAACAACGAAAATCTCGTTTTAATGCACCACCCCAGATAAGTTTACATAGGAACAATGCAAAAACCTGGTATTCCTTCATAATGAAATTTCGTTATAACGAAGTGATTTCTCCGGTCTTTTGAGTTCGTTGTCAGGGGATTCAACTGTATTTCAACTGTCTTTCGCCATGGATATTTCTGAGCTTGGTTAGGCTCACCCGGAAAACTATAGAGCTCAACCAGAGCTCAGCGAGACTCTTCTGGATATTTTTAGAGCAGTGTTTCATTTCACAGAATAGGATATCAGCCCGGAGTTTCACGAGGAATTTTGAGCTTGGTGAAACCGTTCTATTTCTATAGTTTATTGGAACTCTCCTGTTTACTTCTAAAGCTCAGTGAGACTCTCTTGGTTACTTCTAGAGCTCAGTGAGACTCTCTTGGTTACATGTAGAGCAAACTGAGGCTCATCTGGTTACTTCTAATGCTCAGTTGCGCTCATTTGGATATTTATACAGCTCAGCGACGCTCATTTGGGTATTTCTACAGCTCAGCGACGCTCATTTGGGTATTTCCACAACTCAGCGACGCTCATTTGGGTATTTCTACAGCTCAGCGACGCTCATTTGGGTAGTAAGTTAAGTAGACTTAGTTGGGTAGTTTCAGTAAGGCTCTTCTGGATATTTTTAGAGCTCAATACTACTTTTCTGGATATTTTTCAAGCAGTGTTTTCATTTTGCATATTCATCAACTGTTCTCACAGTTTTGTGAGAACCTTGAGATTGGTGAAGCTGTTCCATTTGATTTTGAAGTTTATTGAGGCTCTCCTGGATACTTCTATAGCTCAGCGAGGCTTTCCTGGATATATCCAAAGTTCAGTGAAACGTCATCATAATAAGTTCAACATTCCAGAAAAATTTCATTCAATGTGAAAACTTTCTTACTTTTGCTTGAATAGGGCACACACCACAAACGTCGGAATTTCGTGCGTTTTTGGTGGAAAAGCCATACATTGCTTTAGTCTTCAAATCCTTTTACGCATCCACCAGAAAACTGAGAATATTCGCATGCTTACACGCAAAACCTCTAAAACCAAGTTTCGGTATTGTTTCCTTGTGTATTTTATTCGGAGCTGCTTTTAGAAAACCCAGATAGATATCTTCTGCCAGCGAGATGTTGATGATAGTGTTGATAACAATTTTTTTATACGTGCATTACGTATTTGAGAAACGATCAACTTTGAGTTTTTTCCCCCCAAGTATGTGCTTAACTGTTTCGGGGCTTTTCTTCCTTGAGCAGAAAAATGAGGAAGAAGATCGTCTGGCCGAACCAAGAACTCGTTCAAAAGAAAAAGAAACAAACTCACATATCGCATCGCATCGCACCGTGACGCATGGCCAGAGATTGAGGAACTAAAACAGAGAGAGAGAGAGAGAGAGACAGGACATTGCTAGATGGTGGATGTAGGTAATGCTATGCTGCAGAGAAGAACAAGAACGCGAGGAAAGAATTAAAAGGAAAGCAACCAAGAGATAATCGAGCAAAGAAACATTCCTTTCCGCTAAAATCGAAGGAACGGATTCTTTTGGGTCGACCTTTGGGTCGCTGTACTGCTTCTCGGCGATCCGAATTCCTTAGATGCTGCCTTTTGTTCGTGTCTCAGACCAAAGGTGGATTTAGGGTTTTGCTGCCTGTGGGGCTTACACAAATCTTGCTGCCCTTCTCCCATTCTAGTATAATTGTCTTGACCACTTGTTCCTCTAAAATTTTGCCTCCCACAATTATAGCCCGAAGAGTTTTGGTTACTTACATGCTTGCACACTTTGTCAATCAGTTTTTTTTGGTCGCACCCATGCTTACACACATTCTTTGTGTTACTCTTTTGGTCACACATTGACCTGTTTCCTCACTTACTGGGTCACTCTTTTGGTCAATTACATGCTTGCAAACTTTCTACTTCACTCACATGCTTGCACGTCTCTAGGCCACTCCATACTTGCACATTTTCTAGGTCACTCAAATGCTTGTACACTCTCTACGTCACTCCTTTGATCACTCAATGACCTAGTCCCTTGCTCTCTAGGTCACTTTTTTTTTTGTCGATCGTTGACTTGGTCTCTTACTCTGTTGGTCATTTTTTGATCACTCAATCACATGCTTGCAAACTCTCTAGGTCAGAGGTTAACGTAAGGGTCACGACCCAAACCTTGGCTGCTGCGGAGCTTCCGAGAAGGGTCGTGTGAATCCACCCTCAGTCAGGGATTCTTGAGCCATTTTTCACTACCAGAACTTGATTTCTGGGGGGGGGGGGGCGACTTCTTAGATGAGTCTTTCGAATTCACGTACAATCTATTATGAATACACCTGTTGCGTCACTAGTTTCACCAATTTCGAAGGTCAAACAGGCGACCTATGGGTCGCAAAGCTGATCTTGTTGTTTGATTATTTTTGGTCACGGCTGATAAAAGATTGAGACAGAACCCCTGCTCTCTCTCTCTCTCTCCCTCTATATATATATACACGGGGTGATTATAAAAAAACTATCCCGACATATGGGCCCCTAGCTATCATACCATTCACAGAAACTGAATGAAATTTTGGCGTAAGGTATTTTGAGGTATGCGCTCAAGAATGATATGGAAAACAACAGTGTCACTCTAACAGTTACGGTTACAGTGAGAAAATTTCGAAAATATCAAATGGGAACACCAAGTTTTTTTGTATTGGAATGCGATCTCTATACTGAAAAACACTAAATAGCGTTGGAATGGCACCTGTAGCACGAAAATCCCCCGGAGCTAGGCAAGGAAAAAGTAAAAAGGACTTTACCAGAGCATTAATGTTCGTTTCATTCGTCACACCTTTTCTTCGGATGAGATCCCAGCCTAATTAGTCCTCCACAAGGTCATGTGGAAAATTTGTGAAACACAATAAAATGCTTTATTTTATGCTGCTTCTCTGTCCTTATTGGTTGTCCTCACTTTTAGTCTATCTACCGCCGGTGATTTTCATGCTACAGTTGCCGTTCGAACGCTATTTAGGGTTTTTCACAATGGAGATCACATTCCAATACAAAAAACTTGGTGTTGCCATTTGATATTTTCGAAATTTTCTCACTGTAACCGTAACTGTTAGAGTGACACTGCTGTTTTCCATATCATTCTTGAGCGCATACATCAAAATACCTTATGCCAAAATTTCATTCAGTTTCTGTGAATAGTATGATACTTAGGGGCCCATATGTCGGGATAGTTTTTTTATAATCACCCTGTATATATGTATATATATATATTGTTTTTTTTATAGTCCCTTTTGTAGCTCACTGACTTGCCTGGTCTCTTACTCTCAAGGCTTATACTAAACCCTATGGTCGTAAACTGTACAAATTTTGCCAGTCTTCTGCAATTCTGCTAATTTCCTTGACTCATTCCTCAAATTTGCCATCCCCTGAGAAGTTGCCAACCTGGGCTATAAACCCTCCCTGAGCCAATCTGTAAATACGCATCTGCCTGAGAAAAAAACCTTCACTAGTCGAGACATTTCAAGAAAACGATTAGACAAACTTGGAAAACTCGGAACGTAACTGCCCGGTGACACACAATTTCGTACCAAGTGCGTACGTACTCGAAGATCGACATTCCCAATTTACAGCTAGCTATCCAGTGCCAATCGATCTGTGGGGGGAAAACCCCAACTCAAGTCCAACATAATACTAATAGACCCATCACATAAGCTATTTAAGCCTCGTGTTTGATGAGGAATGCAGACATAAATGCCGTAGACCTTGATTCGTTCGACGCTGACAGAAGAAAAGAAAAAAAAACCGCAAGGACCTTGAGGAAAAGGAACTGGCATTTTTGTGACTGTCTTGAGAAGAAATGGTAAAAGAAAGGACACGAACACACAAGGACCCATATGATTCAGTCAGGTGGTTGTGTGTGTGTGTGCCTAGCTAGCGTAATATACCAAATTCATCATAATCTTTTTAAGAAAAAGCTAGTTTGTGGAAGGCAGTGGCGGTGGCAGTGGCGTCGCCTAATCACGCCTCAGCGGATTTCTTGTCTTCTTGAAATAAGAGGAATTCACTCTTTTCTTATACATGTGTTATAAGAAAGCTGCCGGATTCCTAGCAGTTAAATAAGCTGAACGGCGGCGCCCAGTCTGGATGGTTCCCATCATAATAGGTATTACAGGCGTATGATTGTGTCATATCCTTATATGACACAATCATACAATTAATTATTAATCAGACTTATGAAAGGGGGGGGGGGAAAAGGTAGGGTATTATAAACAGAATCAGGGGCCCCTGGAGAAAAGCGGAAAAATGAGGTGCTCCTATCTACCTGAAATGGCCGCCTGCCTACACACTCAGATATTGGCTCTCAAAAATCATAGTACTAAATCACGAGGGCCGTGCCCGGGCAGGCCCATGCGCTAAGATAGTTCTGGTGTACAGGAGTCTATAATAATATCGTGTGCCCGAGGGTCGAGCAAGCCGATTTCCTCTACAAGTCTTTAGAAATCATCAGGTCCTTCTACAAGTCCCCTTTACAAGGTGATTGCTGTGCAAAATGATGAGTCCATCTTATCCAGAATGAGTTTACTGGGAAGAGGAGCTAAAAAAAAAGTGAGATCTAGATGTCGTGCTAAATTATTTTGTTTAGCACACACTTTGGCCCTTACAAGTTCGGACCCTTGGGTAAACATGAATTTCTGTGAACCCTTTTGACAAATTGTTCCGTTTGCGAAATTGTTAAGGAGTATTGATATGCCAAAATACTGCCAATCATGCATAAATATGCGGCGGATGTCCAGAGTTGACGAACCATGGTTTTCAAAACTTTTTGTTCCATCGCCCCCTTCTTCAAATTTTTTTTTCTCATCGCCCCCGAACTCAAGCCTACCTATAGGATCGTATATTAAATCCAAAGCTTCTACTGGCCTCCCTTTCCTGGATACTCCCATCGCCCCCAAGGAGTGATATTACCCATTTTGAGAAAACTGGTCTAGGCTCTTCTCGATGTAAGCAGCAAGGTCGTTATAAGAGCAACATGTTCTCATAGGCATAAAATTGTATCTAGCCAGTGGACCCAAGTCGCCCCCCTCCCTCCCTCCCCTCCAATATGTGCCATCACCTCTGAAATACGCATAGATTATAAAATATCGGGTTTGAAAACCCTCACCCCCAATATTTTTGAGTTTTTGGAATATTTTCAATAACTTAACGTCTAATCAGATGCCTCGGACAAAGGGATTTTTCTGAGGCTCCTATCTAACTAGTAATGCCTGCCTACCAATCCACATGCTTAATCTCAAAAATTTGAACCAGATCTCATGTTCATGACGACCCCCCCCCCCCCCCCACGCGCACACACTCGAGGGCTAATCCACGCCGTCGGTGGCTTTTATGTTAGAAAACTCTCAGGATAAGGACCTGATTACCTGCTCGATAATAATAATGGTAATACACTTCAGGCCACCCAGGCCCACACGTTAAGATAGCCTCGTCGGAGGGGGGGGGGGGCGCTTGATGGTGTCCAATCGTTTCAAATCATCGATTTCCTAATTTGAAGCACATGGTGGGCTCTTGTACCACCTATACTGTGGTATTGGCCCATACTGTTTGTGTTATGGACACAGGATGTTGGTGATTGATTCATTGTACCCTGATGACCGGATGAAGTCAATGAATGTACGTGGATGTAAATACTTCCGGCCGGTAGTAGTATGTACTCCCGGGGTTATGTGGAAAAACAGGAAATTGCGGAGAGGGAAGTGATTACTGATATATTGACAGAGATCGAAATCGACAATAAAATGTATAGATTTTCATGCTCTCATATGAGAAGATCACGAATAGGCTGAGTAATGAGTGGGGGGGGGGGGGGGTTGTTTTCTCGTATTTGTGTGAAATAGACGCCGAAAATGCAAAATTCGCCATTTTTGATGAATGAATGCGAAAATTTGATTTTTTACCAATTTTTCGTAAAAAATTTACCGCTGAACATTTGGGTTCTAGAACTTTAACCAAGTACATTACTTTGATACTTACTTGGCCTCGTAATTAAATTATGAAAAAAATTGTATCGTTAGTTCAGTTCGTTTTTGTGAATGAAATTTCAAAATTTTTCATTTGAAAAATATTTTTGCGGAATTTTTTTTTTTTTTTGCAATTAACGCGAAATTTTTTATCTGAATTTTTTCTCTTTTGTGGTTGAAAGAAAAATTTTTGATTCGAAATATATTTTTGCGGGTGAATGCGTAAAAGTTTCCATTTGAAAATTTTTTTCTGAATGAATGAAAAGTTTGGAATTTGGGGCCGTTCAAGTATTTCGTCAGCACATTTTTAGCCATTTTTGAACCCCCTCCCCCCTCCCCGTTAGCAAAATTCCGCTCTGACCTCTACCTCTTAACGCATATTGAGATCAGAAACGTACGCGCGGGTGGGGGGTGGGGCGGAGCAGCGTTTCTCTCTTAGAAATTCGTTGCGATCCACCCTCTAAGCATAGCCCACTAAACAATTATGATGAATGTCAAACAATGAATGTCTAGTCGGCCGTGCTCTAAGCCAGCGTTTCCCAACTTTTTGAAGTTCGCGGCACCCTCGGGAATAACATTAAAAACTTGGGGCACCCTTCCTTGAATACAAAATGCAGTTTACTGCAACTGCATTACTATAATACACCAATAAAGTTTTGTTCGATTAATCATTAATATCACGAGCTTCGTGCGGAGGCTTTCTGCTGTAGATGGTGTTGGCTGAGAACGGGGCCGTACATGTTCAGCCAGACTTAACTCATTCCATAGCTGACATCGCTGACACTGCCACCAGATGGCGACTGATCCGATGAGTCTGTCATGCATGAGAGGAGAGTAATTAATTCGACTTTAAAAAAATGTAAGACCTTAAGTGTGGACTCTCATGGTTTTTATTCCTCTCCATAATATCTCGCGGCATCTCTTAGCCGATATCGCGGCACCCTAGGATGCCGGGGCACACCGGTTGGGAGAAACACTGCTCTAAGCCATATGTGCTAGACCCATCTCCAAGTTTGGTCCTCGGGATTATGTGATGCGGTCTGCCACCTCAAACCTGAATTTTCTAAAAATGAACTAAGCGGCACACGAACAGATCTCTTAATGACCCGTGGAACAACACCAGAGCTTTTAAGCTGCCAGTGGCACATTTTCAGGTCACTCAAGCAGCCCGTGGTGCATTTTCAGGTCACTCGAGCAGGCCCGTGGTGCATCACAGATCACTTAAGTGACCCGCAACACATTTATAGATAGATCACTTGAGTGACGCGTGGCACAGTTCCAGAGCACTTAATTGGCAAGCTACAATATTTCGTATTTTTACGAAAGGTGGTGGATAAAGTATATATAAGCATTATTCAACCCCCCCCCCCTTCCCCCTTATCATCAAGTCAGCAAACCCGAAACCCCCTCTTTCCCCCCCCCCCCACCCCACCCCATCGATGCTGACGTAATACTTGAATGGCCCCTTTGAGAAATATTTTTGCGGATAAATACTAAATTTTGACTTGAAACTTTTGCGGAATTTGAAACGTCGATTAATTTTTTTTTTAGTTTTTGCGAATAAAATGCGCGATTTTTTCAAATTTTTGTTCTTGTGTATATAAATTTGGATTTTTTCATTAGCGAGATCTACGTATCGACTATAGTAATGAGTGACTGACAGAAATTCCGTTCTGTTCAGTCATACAAAAATTTAAAAATATATCTCGAGTGATTTCTTGTCTGTCAGGTTGTGTACACTCCGAAATCCATACACTGTACATTTTCTTTCTAGACAAGGAAGCTGATTCTTGAAGGCGTGAAAACTTGAGTCTAATCCGACCGAAAGCGCATCCATTGCCCATTGTCGTGACCTCATAGCATAGATGGTCCGTGACGTGAAAGAAATGGCTTTTTCTCTCTAGACACTTAACTTACATATTTCCGCTTTTGCCTTTAGGAATTCAGACGGAACAACAAAAGAAAGCATTTTTTTCCTTCTCCTCGAAGTCAATCATGAACTGAACTCGAGACCGTGCGGTTTTGCGCGTATCTTCAAGGGTACGTATAAATGCAGTGTTGGAAAATACGGTAGATACCTTTCGAACGTGCCTTATAAAAACGTGATAATTTTGCATTGAGATACTGTATTTGAGGCCCTTTGTTCCGTAGTTTTGTGAATGAGTAAATTAAACAATGTCGTATAACAATGGTTTTTCAAGCAATGTCGTATAATAATAGTTTTCCAATTGTCAGCTGTACAACGATCCCTTGAATGGATTTTCGTTGTTTTGTATAATGTGCGTTTTGTTAATGTGATTGAATAAAATTGAATTGAAATCTCTCAACAATGTAATTTTAACCGTATTGCTCAAAATTACATTTTTTAACTCCCATTTCTCTTCCTCTTCGGTTAAGAGAATTTAACTTTCTCTCCCACTTCGACAACGACAATTTGAACAATACTCTCTCAACAATGTCCATTTTGAACAATATTCTATTTTTAACATTGTTATTTTTTTAAACAATACTCTCTTCAACACTGTTATTTTTTTAAACAATACTCTCTTCAACACTGTTATTTTTTTAAACAATACTCTCTTCAACACTGTTATTTTTTTAAACAATACTCTCTTCAACATTGTTATTTTGAACGATGATCTATCTAACAATGTCAATTTGAATAGTACTCTATCTTTAACAATTTCATT
Source organism: Pholcus phalangioides (assembly GCF_987345545.1). Lineage (NCBI taxonomy): Eukaryota > Metazoa > Arthropoda > Arachnida > Araneae > Pholcidae > Pholcus > Pholcus phalangioides. The sequence continues at coordinate 2,805,328 of NW_028301612.1, read as the reverse complement.
TTTTGAACAATACAAAAATGCCGTTTTGAACAATACTCTCTCTTCAACAATGTCATTTTGAACAATACTCTCTCTTCAACAATATAATTTTGAACTATACTTTTGATAAAAATAGCTTTTCAACACTATTTTTTTCCTTGGAAAATTAGATTTTTGAACAGTACTCTCAATGAAAACGGTTCTTAGGACAACACTTTTTTGACAAAAATAGCTTTGGTAGAACGATACCGTTTTGTGGGAAACAAATTCTTGAAAAATACAAAATTTTCTTTGTAAAACAAGTTTTTCGGGGTACTACTGTTTTTTCGATTTATTTACTTATTTATTTTTTGGAATAATACTTTCCACGGAAACGGTTCTTAGAACAATACTTAGACAAAAATGGCCTTTTAACAATACTTCTGGCAAAAGTATTGTTTTGTTGCATGTATGATTCAAGTCAGCGGTTCCCAACTGGGGAGGGGAGGGGGTGCCTGGACCCTCAGCAGTCCATGAATTTTAAGTGGGGTCCACAGCCCAATTGTACAATTATAAAAACAATTAATACTAAGTTGAAAAAAAATGACAAAAGTGAACAGAGTTTTAATTAAACTAATGCGCAAAGGAACCGCTGCAACGTTGGTAGACTGCTGCTGTAAGAGGTCATTCGAGTATTACGTCAGCATCGATGGGGGAGGGAGGGGGTTTCCGATTTGCTGACTTTTGATGACAAGGGGGGGGGGGAGTTTGGATGATGCTTACGTCATCAACCACCCTTTATGAAGATATGAAATATTTTTAATGGCAACTTATTCGGTGCTCCAAAAACGGAAAAAAACCTTTCGATATTTATTGGGCAACTGAACTAACATTCTACCTATTGATGTCTCCTATAGAGCCACTTTACTGATCTCTAAATGTTTTACGGTTCCTTCAAGTGCTCTGGAAATGTTTCCGGGCCGCTTAAGTATGGAACTGTGCCACGCATCACTCAAGTGATCCGTAATTATACCACGGATCACTCAAGTGATCTGGGAATGTTCCACGGGTAACTTGAGTGTTATATAGAACCACACTGGGGGCCGCTTAAATGCTCTAAAACTGTGCCACATGTCACTCAAGGGATCTCTAAATGTGCCACGGATCGTTTAAGTGTTCTGTAACTGTGTTGCAGGTTACTTAGGGTGATCTTTGAATGTGAAAGTAATCCTTGAGTCCTACTTCAGTGATCTGAAAATGTGCCACGGGCCACTTAAATGCTGTGGAATTGTGCCGCGGGTCATTTTAGCGATTTGTAAAAGTGCCGCTTAGTTCATTTTTACACAATTAGGTTTGGGGGGGGGGAAAGCCTCATCAGATAACCTTCCGGGCCACATTTGGTCCGCGAGTCAAGGGTTTAGGGCCATGTATGGCTTAAAGGGTGGGTCGCAATGAATTTCTTAAAGAGAAATTTTGAGTTCTACCCTTCAAATAGCATTGAAATTAACAGAAATCGATTATAATAACATAGTAAAAGGTATTTTCTTTCGTAATTTTTTTTTTTAAATATTTTTTGAATTAAAAAATAATTTTTTTTCGTCTGGGGGGCGCACGAGCCCCCCAATGCCCTCCCCCCTCGTACGTTTGTGATCCCACCAATATGCGTTAGGAGATGGGGGCAGTGATGACGAAATTTTGCTGACAAGGGGGCGGAGGGGGGGTTAGAGTTTTGCTTACTTTTGCTGACAAGGGAGGGGGAGGGGGTCAAAAATGGCCAAAAATTTGCTTACGTAATACTTGAAAATATTGTTATGATTCGAAAAAAAAATTGTACACGTGGTGACAGCTCTCGATAGGGGTATGAAACGCCGTTTTAGTTCTTTTGCAGTCCAGTAGATTGCACTGCCATTGCATCACATTTACCAGTACCGTATAAAATGTCCTCCATTGCTTGAGAATATTTCCGCTAATAGATGGCTAAAGTTTCTGGTGCTACACATGGGGATCCATGGCAGACACCAAGATTTCCTGGGGGAGGGGGGGGGGGGGTTCACGACCAAATGTATTTGGGAACTACTGGGGGAGAGAGAGATTTTATAGCCACCATATTCGTAAAAAACTGAAACAATTTGCATAATCAATTTTACATAACTTATAGCTCAGAAACCAGTCGATGATAATTTTTATTCGAACGCCATTTTCCTTAACGCCCTCTGCCCAAGTCCCGATTAAGATAATAAAGTGAGGTATAGCCCTAAGGTTAGGGCGTCACCGAAAAAATACGAATATATTTCTTTTTTCTCGTGCGCGTAAAATATGAGTATAAATCTAGGAAATATGTACAAGGCGAGAAATGATTGGTTAAATAAATAAATAAATAACAGAAAAATCGAATCAACCTGACGAGAAAATCCGAAACTAGTCAACATGCAAATCAGGGCAGGTACAGGATTTGGGGTCTCTGCCCGTGTGTATGGATGGTTACAGCAAGAACTTATACAAGGTCTGGTACTCGTTTAAGGCCGAAAAAACTCTTTCGAAATATCCTCGTAACAAGGATTTATTTTTTGGCCGATACACCTTGTGGTAAAAGCGAAAGTGAATTAATTTGTGCGGAGGTGAGGTGTATGATATGCAAATGGAGGTAGGAGTGATCTCGTCTCGTGTCCGTCATGTTGTGCTATATATACATGGAAGTAATCGGGTGGGACACATAACCATGAGAAGATATCGGGTTGGAACACGTGCGTTGGAGTCGTATATCCAAGAGACCATTTATCATCACATGTATTGCGAATATAGCCAGCGACCGTTTTTTTTTTACCCGAATGTTTTTAATGGGCGCGGCGGAATAATTCGATGTATTTATGACTCATATCGACCGTTTCTCGTTAAAAGAAAAATTATTAATTATTTATTTCTACTTCCTTCCAATCAGGGTTTTTATGCTTCCTGATTTGAAGGGGCTGGACCTAATCGTGCTTGTTGCTGAAAATGACGTGAAGCGATCGTTCCCTTAATGAAGTGAGCCCGTTATAGCCCAGGTCGGTGATGCCTGAAATCGTAGATATAGAGGGAGAAGACAATCATATATAAAACTGGAGATATGAAAAGTCAGTTTGGCTTTTTTTTTTTGGTGGAGGAGGTTGAGGAATAATCAACGAATATGGTCAATAATCCCTAGTTTGGCAAATAATATCCGAATGTGTAAGTTATGTGCCTGATCAGGATCAGACTTTGATCCGGGCGGGAGACAAATCCGTCATTCGGAAGTTGTCGTGACTATTGTCAGTCGACGAATATGTTGTTGTTTAAATTTCGTACCCCCAAAATATGGGTGTGCGATGACGTTGCTGAGTGAAACGCTCAGAAAAAATTAATAAAAAAATTCAAATGATGAGACAAAATCTATTTAAGTGAGTTCCGTTGAGTTGCTATTGCCTTATCTACTTATATACCTAGTTTATTCGTAATAACGAAGGTTCTCTGTTCTGGGAAGGTTCTTAATTAGGGGTCCTTGAATAGATTTCGGGGAGGGGGTGGATCGATAAGCTTAGATGAGAAAACAACTGACTCAATACTTTTGCATTTTCCAAGCCGAACCACAATCATGAATATTCCCTCGATGCGCATGCCATTCTATGAATTTCAACGCACAGACCACACGTCCCGTTTTTACGCGACACGAGCATTCTCTCCCTCTGTCCCCGCAAAAAATTGTTCTGTCTGGTTATTTTCGATGTTCAGTTTGTCAATCTCTTTTGAGTTCTAAATTGTTTTTATTTTTGAGTCATAAATTAGATTATCGCATTGCAGATTGGCGTAGGCCTACGTACGTATATGTTGGTATAAGTTCATCTTACCTACATCATATTGGATATGGAGACACGCGGATCTGAGGAATCATGGTGTTTGCGCCCCCTCCCCAATAAATTTTGCAAGAGGGCTTACGTCTTCCCCAGAGAATTCATGGACATAAATTGTAATAATTATATTACACACAATGCATGTCCCTGAATCTTGTACGCATGGGACGTCCAGCAACTACAACTATGCCCAAAGATTAAAAACCGAACAGAAACGCATTGAGTAGAATATTAATGAATGTGAATTAGTCATCACGTAATTATTATTTTAAGAATACCATACTAAATATAGGTTTGGCAGCCTACAAGGCCATCGTTCATAGCAAAGAGATCGTTTAAAAATTGGGAGAATTTTTCTTTAATTTTTGAAAAGCATTCAAAGTGTCACTTATGTGGTGAGCGTGCCACTGGTTGGCCACCCCTGATACTATAATTTTATGAAGGAGTTCGTGCACTTCGTCTTATGAGCATAACGAGTCTGTGGAATACAGAAGTTAAGAACCACGGTCTTAATTTTCGATTCGCGAGCACCGTCTATGCCAGTCATAAGAAGAAGAGCACCCGTATGGCAACTCTGAAAAATGCTCAAAATCACATTACCATAATGCTTATCTTTAAACGCGTCTTGACCGAGGATTTTAACTGAAATGCCCGTATATCGGTAACTCGTCAATACGAAATCAAACACAACTATTGAGGTTCTCTTAGGTAGTATTCTATTTCTCCACGAGCACCGTGAAATGGTCAAGAGCACTATGTTCAAGATTTTCCAGACCAATTTTTCTTCACCTTTTTTTTCGCCCCTTTGGACCAAATTCATATCAGGTGGCCCTCTCTTGAGAACTTGCCATATATTATTTCTTTCAATAAGGGACCCCCAAGGACTCAGAAACAGTCCCACAATTATGATATTATACTCGAAAACAGTTGAAAACAGTTTCTCCCAACGAAAGAGGGAGAACTTATGACCCATCTTCGATTTCAAGCATTGCAAGCATGTGATGATCAGTTCGTGGGAACGGAACCGACTGGTACATGGGAAAGGAGTGAGTGGCGTCCCATCACCACCACATTAACACCTGCAACATTTTCCCAACATTCGATGCAGCGGGAGAGAAATCTAGGGCTAGTTGTCAGTCTGTACCAGGATTGGATCACGTTTCTTTTTGACAAGACATTCGCCATCCCAATGATATTCGTTTGCGTTTGTTTATTCTTTTTTCATAATTATTTGCAGGGTGGTGGGAGCCACTTCAGACAGAGCCAACCATCGAACCTCGCAGTGATGAGGAAAAGAAGTCCCGTGTCTGGTACGGATGGGGCAACTTGATACTTCTCAAGTCATTAGCCGAGTCAGAAGAAGACCGATGTCGAGGAATTCGAATTGATTTTTAATCATCATCAAAAGCATTGATGAACTTCTAAAACAGTGTTGTGTTTCTCAATCTTTTTCGTCCATAGTACTTTTGGATCCGTACCTTTTCTTTTGCCAATGCCCCCCAAGGGTGGGGGCTGACAGGGCTCTAGGGCAGGAACGATTCTCAATATTTGCTTATTTTTCACCGTGTAAACTCACTTTGTGGGTGGGGGGGACGGAAAGTTTGGCCTAGTGGCTTTGCTCCAGGATGTGGGGGGCAGAAGCCCCGTAGTCTTGAGCATAGTCCCGACTGTACGACGCGACGGAGATCATTTTTACTTATTTGATTTGGTATTTGATTCAATCAACAGGGTGCAAAAATTTTGCAAACAAGGGTGGATCTCCGGCTGCTACTACTACTACTACTACTACTAAATCGTATATAGACGTTATGTACGTCCAGCGGAGCCATATTAACAGACCATGGGCTGTCAGGGAAAATGTTCGTTCTCGGGTCCCAACCCAGCGGAAGTTACTGCCTATAAATATTCATACTTATCCTCAAAAATCATACAACCAAATCTCTTCGTCACAAGGCTCCAGGCTATGCCGGGATGGGCCTCTACGTTAATTATGTCTGTGCTTTTTTACCTTTTGTTCTCCGTGGCCCCTCTTTATCATCTGCTACAGCTCCCCGTTTATTTAATTTTCACCCTTGCCTCCCCCCTCCCCTTCAGGGTATCCCAGGGTCGCAAAGAAGCCACGTGGCCCTCTGGTCGTGAACTACTGCTCTTTAGCAAGACTATTATGAGGGCGTTTGGAAAATTCATAACTTGGTTTCCCATTTCTAGTTTTGCATATGGTCGTTTGGGCTACACCTACTTTATGGTCCACATGACTCAGGCAGCTTGACACACACGAGTCGTTCGTTCGATATCTACCCCTAAAATGAACTGGTTAGTGAAATGTCTTCTACCTTGTATTGTGGTCCCTCCTTAAATGAGCTTGCAGGGGTCCAAGGTGGTCCATGACACCATGTGTCGTGAAGAGATAGAAGGTCATTATCTTCGTTTGGTTAAAGTCATTCCAAACTGCTCCGGATACCGACTTTGCATCCGAAATTCTCTGCATTAACCAAGAACATCACAATCACGTGGTCGGTCCACGTGAGGTTATTTTGCCACCACCACCGATTTCCATGAAGCTGTAAGGTCTGCTGCCGAAGTGGCGCCAGATATCGCCCCGACAAGGTAGGCAATCGATCAAGGTAACAAGCAACAATAAATGACTTTTTGACGAAACTTTCTCTTTCCCAACCAACTTAGAAGCATTATTCTAAGTTACATCCCTTAGGCCAAGCCTATCAATGCCGCCACAAGATGGGAAAAAAAACCCAGCTGAATAACAGGTAAACAATAAAGACGAGTAAAACAAACAATTAAAACGGAAAACGCGCCTCTCTCTTTAGAACTGAGGCCTAGTCATTTCATCGCCTTGACGCGACCCTGAGGATGATCTTCCATCTGGAATTGAGTCCTAAACGAATCTGTGGTCCGAGAAACAGGAATCGAAACCGAAATAAGAAAAAAGAGAGTAACAAAAAGCAACAACACACAGAGAAATGGCAATTATTATACAATGCAGCATTGAGTAAAATAATAATAAAAAAAAAAGAGTTCGAGCCTACTAACCTTTCCAAGGCCGCTTCTTAGGCGTGTCCGCAACCTAATCGGTTAAAGGCATGCGGAATACGTAATTAGTCGTTTGCCTGCCTCGTCCCAAACTTACTCGTGGAAGCCAAAACCGATAATTACGCCACTGAAATGAAAAGGCAAAGCTCGAAAACACGCGGATCGCCTTGAGTGAGAATTTTTTAGGGCCGGGTTCTGCTTTTCTTGTGGCTCTAATTTCACTTCCAAAATAGTTGCCGAAATAAAAATGATTTATTGTCATTTAAAAAAAGAAAAGTCTCGGAAAAAACTATTTTTGGGTGGTTTTTTTTCTACTTCCTATTCGTTGGTATGACGTTCGGTATTACGTCAATTGATGATCACCGTCGTCATCACCACTGTCGATAGATACACACGTTCGAAACTTATCGATTAATTATAGATTATTCATTATAATATGAAACTAACTGGGCGTTTTCTATAGGTCTTTCTACGACAAAAAAAAAAATGTTTTGGAATACAAATGCCCACGGTAGGCCCGTAGTCAGAAATTTCGTTCGGAGGAAGACCACTTTCATTTCGGGAGGGGGAACCAAGTGATACAACAGTGAATTTGGCCATCTTTTTCTCTTTTTTTCGGTCATTTTATCACATTTCGGGGGTGGGGGGGGGGTCTTGATGGTATGGTCCCCCCCCCTCGCTACGGCCTTGGCCCGCGGGTCAAATGTAGCTCTCGGAGTCATCTGATGTAACCCCTGCTACGCCAAACTTAATTTTGTAAAAAAATGAAACAAGTGGCACATTTTTCCAGACCACTTAAATTTCCCAAAGTGCAGTTACACATCACTTCAGTTAGCCGTGACATATTCACAGATCACGCAAGGGACATTTACAGATCACTTAAGTGACCCGCAGTACAGTCCCACATCAATTTAGTGTCCTGCGATACATTCCTGAATGATTTTAGTGACTTTGTAACTTAGATCCCTGTGTGTGAAATATTTATAGATAATTTAAATGTGACATATTTACAGATCATTTGAGTGATCTTGGGCACAGGTCCAAATCCCTCAAGTGCCCCGAGGCACATTTTCATATCACTTAAACAACCTCACATTTGCAGATCATTTCAGTGTCCTACTGCACAGTTCCAGATAACTTGATTGATCCCGCAACTTATTTAGAGATCACCGAGGATCAGTTTCAGGGCACTTACGTGACCCGCGGCACATTTAAAGATCAGTCAAGTAACCCGTGGCACATTTACACATAACTCAAGTTTTCCGCGGCACATTTACACATAACTCAAGTTTCCCGCGGCACATTTACACATAACTCAAGTTACCCGCGGCACATTTACACATAACTCAAGTTACCCGCGGCACATTTACACATAACTCAAGTTACCCGCGGCACATTTACACATAACTCAAGTTACCCGCGGCACATTTACACATAACTCAAGTTACCCGCGGCACATTTACAGACCACTCAGTTATGTGTGGCCCGCGCTCTCTTTAAAGTTGAACACCCTTGCTTTAGAATCTGCTTTTGGTTTGCTCTTGTATATCGTGCGTAGATATCCAGGACTGATCATGGGAAAATTCAATTTACTAATTTGTCTATCGAGGATGAAAATTGATTTTTTTTTTTTGGATTTCGAATGCCATTCAATTTGATTGGATGAGAGCAAATTCAATTTACACGTCGAGCACGTCACTGCTTTACTCCCCGTTCGTTTTAATATAGTTTAATTTAAAAGACAAACGGTTCGTATTGCAGAAAATATGATTATTGACTATATTTCTCTTCTTTTTTTTTCAATAACTTCTATGAATTGTAAATAATTGAATAATAAAGGTTTTCCTTCCTCCTTAAAAATTTACTTGTCATTTATCTGTTACGCCATATCAAGCTTAGTGAATGCCTCATCATAGATAGAGAGAGAAGAGAGTCTCTGGATTATTACTTAATTCGTGGTGCTACGTGGAGAGTTTTGGAAGGATCAAGAGGAAAATACGACAATTTAATTTGAAGTCCAAAGAAAATCGGAAATTTCTCCTTTAGGGGCCTGCGGTACATTCCCGAATTGTCAATGGGCTAGAATAACACAAATGCTTCTTTTTATTGGAATCAACATAAATAATGACTTAGATGTTCAAGTATTATTGACGACTCTAAATAATTGATCTAGTCTTGCGGGTAACTCGGAAGATTTGGTCAAGGCTTGCAGACACCTCAAAATGATTGGTTGAACTTGACTTCGAAGTATTTGGTAATGCTTTGCAGACATCTCGGAATATTTGATCAGAATTTGCAGTAACATCGAATCCAGTGTTTGGCTAAGTCTTGCAGAGGCCTTAAAATATTTGGTTACACAAGCTTAGCGGACACCTCGATTAGGGTCACACCTGATAGCAGATATTTCGAAATATTTGGTCAAACATCATACAGATACCTCGAAATATTTGTCAATCCTTGTATAGACACTTTGAAGTATTTGGTCAAGCTTTAAAGATTCCTCGAAATTTTTTCAAGCTTTATACAGTCACCTCAGAATATTTGGTTGAGCTTTGGTTTGAAGATATGTTATTTATATGTCATATATATTTGATTTTGAAGATATGTATCTCGAAATATTTGACCATCCTTTGCAAAAACCCTAAAATATTTGGTCTCTTTGTAGATGCCTCAAAATTTTTTATCAATCTTTATCCCTTCTAGACCTATGGTCATACCTTGTACAGACACATTATTGGGTCAAGAACGGCCGATACCTGTATTTTGTTCATCCTTGGAGATACCCCGAACTTTAAAATCAAACCTTATACAAACACTACGAAATGCTGTTTAGTTGAGCTTCGCAGATATCTTTCAATATTTTATCAATTCTTGATGTAAACCGTGAAATATTTTGGTCAAGTCTCAGAAGTATCTTGTCAAAATTTTCAGACATCTCAAAACACATCGCCAAGCTTGCATCGGAGATTACTCTAATTATCTACTCAAACTTAGACAACACAAAATAGACGACCAAGCTTTGTAGAAAACCGCAAAATATTTAGCCAATGCTTTCAGAGAAACCTCGAATAATAACTAATTCAATACAGAATCCTTAGAACATTCAGCCATATCTTGGAAGATTCCGAAACTAGAAACATTTGGTCAATCAGAACGCACGAAATCTGAAATACTTGGACTCGGACGAAAACCACAAGAGGAAATTCCAAAAAAAAAAACTAAATATTCATGGAATCTATAAATAATGTACCGAATCCCTCTCTCTCTCTCCAGTGTAAAACCACCAAGAACTGACACATACCAATAACCAATAACCCCTAACATGTGATTAATTGATCGTAATTACAGATCACAAACCGCTTACTCGTTCCTCAACTGCGATAATAGAAACAAACATCACACATCGTTCATACAAAAAAAAAGATGAAAAGGAAGTTAGTTTGTTCGATGGAAAAAAATGGTAAAGACCCATAAGGAAATCAAAAAGTCACCATCGCCATCATTCGAGGGTAAAAGTATTTTGTGCCCGATTTTCTCTTCAAAAAAAGAACCATTACCAAGAAAATGGAAGAGAAAGGTATAAATAAATATATACTATTTTTTTTTTTGCTCTTTTCTCCCTTACTTCTGTGTATAACTAACCAGAACCAGGCTAGTAGGTCCCGATACCCGAGGGCCCAAAAAAAAAAAAAAAAATTCAGCAACAGTTATTTTCTTAACTCTTTCTTGTGCACCTTCTCTTTTCTCTTCGGTGAATGAAGTTTTGTGTGTGTGTGTACACGTCTGGACAAGGAAAAAGAACCAGCAAAAAATATTTCATCGAGACATTTTATATACAATTTTTTTTTGGCAAAGAAAATTAAGTAGGCCATCAACTGAATATACTTTCTTACAATAAAACTACTTTGAGTTGCTCTTTTTTTTGATAGACACGGCGGGCCACAGCCAGGGCGGTTCCTACCTGTTGGGTTGGGCACTTCTTCTAGAAAAACCAAGGGAGGGGGGGAGCCGGAAAATACCAAAAAACACACACACACGAAATAAATTAAGTTGGAATTAATAATAATAAAAAAAAACAATAGTGTAGAAAGAACTGGGAAAAAATCCTTTTATTATTATTTTTAAATAATCAAGTTGGAGGTGGAAAAACCCAGATAAGGACGGCCTTTGAAAAAGACTGACCGAAACTAACCTTGACGGACGGTAGGTAGTTGGTAGTAGCCCTCTGGTTTGACTTTTTTTTAATATTATTATTATTCATCTACCATTTTTGTAACGGTATTTAGATCAGTGGGTTTTACGGCCGACGGGGTAGGTAGGTAAAAAGGCTCTCTTTCTTTAATAAAGTCGGGGCAACGCCAAGAAAATATTTTTGAAGGCGACCGACCGACCACTAGTCACTGGTCAAGTTTTCTCTCTTAGCACTTTCTTTCTTATGTATATATATTTTATTCTAATTATTTGTGTGTGTGTCTCCATATATTAGCCTGGAGCTTGGGTTTGGCGTAAATTTTATTTCGAAATTAATAGGCTTTTTTCTTCTCCTCCCTGGTTTTGTAGGATACTGGTACGCGTGTAATTGCTGAAAAGTATTATGGTCATTTAAATAATTCTAATACGAACTTGATCGATATTTATTGTTTCGAAAGTTCCACATACAACACTGTGCTAGATCTTTAGTCATTTGTAAACATGGACTGGACGTCATTTTCCAGTTCGATATAGGGTGTGAATGAATATGACGGATTAGAACTAGTCCGTTAAGGAATTTTCACCGGCCTCCGATTCTTGTAGACTTTGAATTCGGGTCTAGGCTACTGACTGATGTAGGACGATTTGTGGCCTTATGAGCTTTCCCTCTTTCATTTAACTTTTTAAATACTGCTGGACTGACCTAAAACAACAGTGGGCAATGTTTGTGAGTTCAAACGACGTACTTTTTTCCTGCTGAGAAAGTGAGAGTTAAGATACGGGATTCAACCCAAGTTGGATCCTTAGTCAGCGGGATTAGTGGTTATATATACACCATATTTATTCGCATGATGAACTATCTCGAGTATGTTACAGGGTATGATTTTAGAGATCAGAATAAGAAAATCTAGATTTATATTAGTCAACTCCTTATTTCGTTTATTCCCAGATAATGGGAATATAAGATTTTTTAGCAAAACGACGTGAATGCAGGTTGACGTAAGTCGGAGTATTATTGTATATTTAAATGAATTCCGGGGAATGGGTGCTCGGAATGTGGTGTTACAAAATACATGTTGGGATCCCTGTGTCTGGCCCAGGGCCCTGAATGAAAAGAGCGGATGGGCTCCATTACGATTGAAAATCTTCACAAATTCTGAAATAATGTCTTTCATAAAAATTCTGAAACTATTTCCCATCATTAGTATTCGATTGTTTTATTAATTAATATTCAGTTATTTTACTCCCCTTTTTTCTGATTCCAATATTTTGTTATCAATATTGAATTTTCAATGAATCCCAAATTATCATTTTCAATCACTGAAAACTATCATCAGTTCGCGAATTATTTCTTGAATTACCGTAGATACTCGTGTATAAGCCGAGTTTTTTTGTGGAAAAATTCGTTCCTCAAGTAGGGGGGGGGGGGGGTCGGCTTATACTCGGGTCAGTTTTTGATGAGAAAATTTCGACCCCACAATCAGTAAATCGAAAACATCATTGGCTTTGATACCAGGTGGGCTAATGTCGATTGCAAAGCCTTATGAGAGTATGAATAAGTCAAAGACTATTTGAGGAATTTGTGGATCGAATGGATGAGTTCCGATGATGAAGAAACTGCAGAAAGTGGTGCCTTGCGGAAACCTGACATTGGCCTAGTGTGCCAATGGGTATATGAGACGTGGAATTCTGTTTCCACCGAAATTATCATCCGATCCTTCAAAAAGTGTTGCATCAGCAATGGGATGGGCGGAACTGAAGATGATATCCTCTTTAAAAGTGACAATGGCGATGACAGCCCAGATGAAGATGAACACGAAGATGTCGCACCCCCCTGAGATGATCTGATGGATTACCATGAGCTTGGAGACTCAGAAGAAACGGATTAAAAAGTTTGAATCGTTTTCTATTGTAAATTTCCGTAAACTATTAATTTTGCACGAAAATATAAGCATTTTTTTTCTCTGAAATGCATGGATTTTTTGGGGTCGGCTTATACACGGGTTTTACATTTATTGTGATTTTGGTGGTCCTGAAGTGGGGGGGGGGGGGTTCGGCTTATATACGAGTCGGCTTATACACGAGTATATACGGTAATTCATATTTTTTATTGATTTCTATTGTTTTGCTTTTAAATGGCATGTTTTGTTTAGTCCTATATTCGCTCACGCATATAGGAGGACCTAGGTTTTTAAAGCAGCGGAAATTCAATAAAAATCCCGTCCTGTAAATATGGTATTTGTCCTCTGAAGACGACACCCACTGTGTGTCGAAATGCATTAAATGCAGGAGTTTCGTATTTTCCGTATATTTGGTTTTATTCTTTGGTGGTCATTAGGCAAAGTTTATAATATCTACTTATTCCAGATCGAATATCCCCAGATTATTATTATAGCGATTCTAGTTTGTGTCAGAGTTACCATTTTGTTGCTCTACTTTGAGACTCGGAAGAGGTTTGAAGACTCTTGGCCTTGATCTTAATAACTCGGAAGTATAGGAGCCGAGTCACCGATTTTCTGTTTTAACTGAGATTTCTAAAGGGTGATACCACACGAGGCATTTCGAGGATACAATGATATTGCACATACTGTAGTTATAGGGCCACAATTCCCATTCAGGGCGAAACGAATATTCAAGGTGCTACTGAAGTGCTCTGAGATCGAACAGAGGTGCTAATAGAAGCTCAATTTCATTGCCAAAGGTGCTGAGAATCTAGACTGCAGAAATTGTGAGAATTTCTTTGTTAGAATTCATTCTCTCCGTACTTTTCATATATAACATCAAGAACCAATATTTCCATACCAAATATGGATGGCCATGGCTATGTTTGACCGAAATTGCTTCACGACATCGATTCCTGTCTAAATGATGACAAAACGGGGGAGAAAAACAAGCAAATAACCCATTCATATGATTTTCCAATAAATTTACTGAAGAAGAAAAAAATAACTCGGCCATTCGCTTCAAGTGACTATCACTTATCTTATCAAGGCAAATCATCGCTTTAAAACAAAGACCGTGTTTTGCTTTTTTCGATGGGACGAATGGTAATAATCGAAAATTGCTTCGATTATTGTTATTACATCTTTGAAAATTTATTTTTTTCCCACGCTTTAGTAAACAAGGATCCCATCAGAGCGGATCAATTTGAATGTTTGCCTTAAAGCCTGTCTTATCTCGAACCTACTCCTCCTCCTACGTAAGAATTCCTCGCATTCTTTAGAAGGTCACACGCAAATAACAGCATTTTTAGAGGATTTTCTTCTACAAAGAAAAAAGAAAGAAGGATAAAGTTTTCTTCTTCAAATGTTCTAGTTTTTTTTAAATGCATTTTCTTAAGGATGAGAAATTCCTTTGAAAACAGATAAAAACGGAATAAATCCCTCCAGCAATTTATCTTTATTTATTCCTTATCTCTTATATAGCTTCCTAATCCTTAAATTCTTAATTTAAGGAATTACAGACACAGAAAAGAAGATTTCGACCTACTTCCTTTGATTTTTTGGTCTCTTTTCTTCGTTCTTTTAAAATGCGATGAATTGATTGACGGTCTTTTTTTTTTATTAATTGATTGAAGAAGTTATTCCAATATTAGAAATGTTAGGATCCACTCTGTTCATTCCGAGAATTGAAGAAGCAATAAAGAAAGAGCAAGGAACGATCGTGTTTTGTAACATTGTTGAAATACTCGCAGGCCCAAATCTAAGCAATAGTTGAATGAATAAAAAGTTTGCACTGTTGCGGGAGGTGAACATGGTTTTTGAAAGAGGCAAACATGCTTTTGCATTGTTGAAAGAGGCAAACATGCTTTTGCATTGTTGAAAGAGACAAACATGCTTTTGCATTGTTGAAAGAGACAAACATGCTTTTGCATTGTTGAAAGAGACAAACATGCTTTTGCATTGTTGAAAGAGACAAACATGCTTTTGCATTGTTGAAAGAGACAAACATGCTTTTGCATTGTTGAAAGAGACAAAAACATTTTCACATTAAGGAAAGAAATAACGTGCCTTTGCATTGTTAAAAAATGTAATTTTTTTTTTTTTTTGCAAATTCGTGAAATCGCGGATAATGTGTTTTTTCGCATTCGTTAAAAAGTGTATAGCTTTTTTCTTCTTTGCATTTGTAAAAGGGGTAAATCAAATAACGTGTTTTTATCATTCGCGAATGGGTGGGAAACGTGTTTTTTGCATCTTGTGGATGACATTTTTTGCATCTTGTGGATGACATTTTTTGCATTTTGTGGATATTATAGCACACACTTCGCCATTCTGACACATTCTGAAACTCCGACAAGCACAATTTGAATTCTTTGCTGAGATTGTTCTCATGATGGAGTGTCAATCGAGATTTCACAAATACGAAATTTGGCACAAGTGTAAAGCACTCTAGGGGTGCTTAAATGGACACAGGTGTTCGGAGCCCGATTGCAGAAAAACGGAGAACACCAAGGAATCTCATAGTTCCTACAGAATCTTTGGTGTTTTTTCTCTCTTAAAATCTAGCTATGAGACCTTTACTTTTCCAGGAGATTTTAACTACCTTGATTGAAGCTAGGTGAAGAATCCTTACTGAACTTATAATAATTTAAATATTACAGAGTTGCTTTCTTCTACCGTTTGGGTATTATCAGTAATATCAACAGCAGCAGCAGCAGCAGCAGCAGCAACCTTTGATCATGGTTGAGTCTGCGACTCCTTTCGCAGCCTACTACGTACGCAAGTTGAGTCCTTCAATTACGTCGAGTCGCAAGGTCGAGATTAGAAAGCCCTTTATACACACACATATTATTTACAGACTATCTACTAGTAGCAGCATCACTACTATAAGGATGACGTGTTGAAAAGGAAAAAAAAATTGTGTTATCTCTTTTTGTTTTACCACACGCGGAGATCAGAAAAACGCTTGCAACTGAACACGCACCAAATAATCAAAGATGTGATAACACCAAAATGAAAGAGATTATAAGAAATATAATATTTTGATCATTCCTCCCCTTGTTGCTGCTGTTATTCGATGGTCGAAATAAGTAATAATCCAACGATGCAACCTTCAACGAGGCCTCGGAAATGATTGTAGTAAAAGAGCATTGTTAAAAATACCATTTCTCGTCTTCAGTGCATGTCCTGAAAAGAATGATCGTCGGAACATACTTTAACGTCGGAACATTGTTGAGAGAAAGGGAGCAATCATATATTTTCACACTCGCGTGGATAAACGTGTCTTTGCATTGCTAGAAAGGATAAACAAAATTTTTACATTCGTGAAAGGGTGGATATTTATTAAATTGTTGCGTATATAGACATAGAAATAGTTTACTTTTTAATTATTGGCCGGGCAGTGGCATTATTAGCAGTGGGTAGTTTTGATACAGGGGGAGGTTTCTGTTGAAAAAGTCTCGGATTATTGGATGTTGTTCCGACTACCATGTGCTATGGCGTCAATAGCCATCGCTATCAAATGAAGCGGGAGAGGTCCAATTTCCAGCCCAATATAATATAATAATAAGAGAAAAGGGAAAAGGGGACTTGAGCCATCTAAATTGTAAAAAACATGCTCTTTCGCCTCCATCAACACTCCTTAATTTTATGGCCACTTACTTAAAGGGCCCCTTCAAAGTTTGCGTAATAGCCGCTTCGTATTCTTCTTTTCTCTCTCTCTCCCCTATATACTGAAGCCTCTTGACCTTTGTAATTGCCACCTGCAGGCGATTGACTTTATTTCATCTATTGTACGCATCCCTTCTTGGGAATATGTGCCTTCTGACTTTCTTGCTTCCTCTCTTCTTTTCTTTTCCTTCTCTTTTTTTTTGTACAACTTCTCCCCCCTCCCCCACAGTAAACATCTTCCTCCCATATGCTTCGAAAGATCGTAGGGGGTGAACCTTGACCAATGATGTCAATTTTAATACTATTTGTACCTACGTAATCCTCATCATCCAATGGAAGGATCTTTCTTTGAAGCCGGTCTACCAATTAGAAATAGGGGGTTGGTACCCCTCAAAACTTTACTTTTTTGGAATCTTTGAAAAAATTTAGCAGATTGATAAGTGCAAACTAGAAATCAAGTTGGAAAAAAATGTAGTTTTTTTTGTATATACACATTTTCAATGAGTAGCATCAGGAGCGGCGATCATCCGTGATGAAAGGGATGGAGGAAAAGGTAGGAAAGAAATTCTTACCACAATTCTAGTAAATTATAGACGTTTAGTTAAAACATAAATTAGGAGGAATTAACAGGGGGCAGAGATGGTGAAATTAGATATAAAAAGTGATTAAAAGAGAGATATTCCAACATCAAGTTAACATTATTATAATTGAACATACAGTATTTTGTTTATGTATTATGCAGAATTTGATATCGTGGAAATGGATTTTTCTAATTGACTTTTATTTTGTGTAAATATAACTCGTTCTTTTCATATGATCATTTGATTAAATATTAATGCTAATGAAATTTAACTGATTCCTTCTTTTCATGAGTCATCGTTTTATTCTAAGTGTATATTGGACCACTAGGAGCCTGGGTTACTCTAGATAATTATATATATATATTCTTCCAGTGGTTCGATATAACAATGGTACCGTGACCATTCCCTTACAGTATTATTCCAAATTTTATTTTTTGTAATACTGTTCTTAATTCATAAATTTACCCTTTTATTACCTTCAGATAAAAATGTCAAAACATGAACAAATGATGACTCTTGAGAGAATGTTCAAATTGATATGGTCATAATGATAATTTAAAAGGAAAAAAAGAAACATTAAGTTGGTGTTGAAATTTATTATTGTATAGAAACTTTTGTGTTTTGGGAATTTCTACATTTACTTTCATTGAATTTTGATTTTATAATTTTGTGAAATCTTTTGAAAATATTGCACTATGGCTGAAGATCCAAGCAATTTTAACAAGTTAGCGGGGTGCCAGGCATTAATCCCCCATTTTGACAACGTATCCGCTGTCACTCCCCGATATTTTGTTGATACGTTAGAGGCAGTCGCAAAAACCGCAAATTGTACTGAATCAGAGAAATTATTGTTGCTAAAATCCAGAGTTCAGGGAGATGCGTTGACACAGATCATTAACAATGTTGATTTGGAAAATGAGCAGAATTATGAAAACTTTAAACAGAAATTTTTGGATTTTTTCTCCACCAAAACAAGCCTTGCTACACGACAGCAACTTTTCTCGAATTGTCGCATGTCCTCCGACGAAGGGGTCAAAATCTATGCTGCTCGTGTTTCCACAAATACACAACAATTTTTCGGCAATGCCGATATCAGTAAACCCGAAGTGAAATCACTCTACGAACAAACACGACTAGCCAAATTCTTGGAAGGCCTCCTACCAAAATACAAAAGTTCTATTTTAGTGAAAGACCCTCAATCGTTTCAAGATGCTGTGAATTTCATTGAAACTTTACAAGTTAATGAATCAACAACCCAACACGAAACCATTTGCAATGTAGAAAACAGCAAAGATAAAGAAATCAGGAGCTTACTAGAAACGCACATAAAACTGACTCACAACACACTTGCTGCACTACAAAAGCAGGTGGAAAATCTTCAACTGCACTCCGTGCCAAGGCACGAAAACAGTGCGCAATTTCGCTTTGAAAATAACCCCTCCACAATTCAAGCATTCTCTGAACCCCCACAGCAACATACTCACACACAGGCGTGGACCGCAGGTTGCGGTGGAGACACTTGCTGCAACGAAACAATTTCACACAGATTTCCACTCAATGATTTTGAAGGTCATAGATACCCTCATTATGCTCAGAATTTTTGTGAAAACTGTGGTCGAAACAATCATACAACTTCAGAATGCTATGCCTATAATCCTGAGCATCGTTTCAATCAACGTTCACACGCACCACGCACTCAAAATTTTCATCAGACATTTCATTCTAATCGAGGACGTTTTAATACACGCAATCATTCACCACATCCTCGAAGAAGCAATAGAGGCAGATCAGTAAGATTTGAGAACAACAACACATCTCATTCCGGTACTTCCGCGGCTAGAGTCCGTTCCCCCAACATGAATACCACTTCAACTTCTACAGAGCCGCAACAAGATACATGTATTACACAAGTTAAAACGATAAACACACAGATTCTGGATTCACAAGAAAATGACTTCTACCTTCCTGTTGCTGATGTCAAATTTGCTGGTTGCCAAACAACCAGTTTGATTGATTCTGGCGCCTCAGTCTCATTACTTCAGTATTCTGTTTTTCAGAAAATCAGAAATGATGCACGGATAAAAAAAGCTAACACTGATGTCAGAGTTAAATCCATTTCAGGAGAGCCACTAGATATTTTGGGGTCATTCAAAATCCCTCTCACTTTGGGAAATAAATGCATTATTCATTCATTTTTTATAGTCAGAAATGATTTGGCTACACAATACCAAGCAATAATTGGCTATGACCTTTTGAAGGCCCACAAATTCACACTCAACCTCGATAATGACATATTAGAAGCTGGTAATACAAAAATTAAAATACGAGACGCCAATTCTCCAACTTGTAACACATTATCCACAGAGTACGCCCGACTAGCAACGAAAATCACACTTTTGCCACACGAATCCAGGGTAGTGTATTTGAAAACTGACATTTTGGCTAGTGAAGGGGATGATATAATGTTGACACCTACACTACAAAACGATGCTATAGAAGTACATAGAGCTGTGTGCTCCATCTCTAAAGATAAAACGATCCCCATTATGCTTTCGAACTTGACCGCACGAAAAGTGGCTCTAAACAAAAACACTCGTGTAGGTACAATCACGAATGACGTAGTAATCAGAGACATGGAGGAAGTCAAACAGTTACGCAGGCAGGAATTGTCGGAAAATGATTTTGAGCTGAGCCACTTAGACCTTCCAACTCGTTCGAAGCTATTGAAATTACTTTTTGAATTTGGTGATATATTTAGTAAACGCTTATACACCATAGGTTGTACAGATAAAATCACTCCTATTTTACAAGTAGATTCATCAAAACTACCATCTACTCGTCCCTACAATGTTCCCTACGCTTTGAGAGACGAATTAAAATGTCAGTTAAATGAATTAGAACAAGCAAATTTGATTGAAAAATCAGACAGTCACATAAGCTTCCCTTTGATCATGATAAAGAAGAAAAATCCTTCAGGAGACCCGAAGCAACAGAAATGGCGATTGGTAGTAGACTATAGAAAATTGAACGCTCACTTAAAATATCCAAGATATCCTCTACCAATCATTCATCACTTACTGGAAATGCTACGGGGATCTAATCTTTTTTGCTCCCTTGATCTATCATCATCTTTTTGGCAGATTCCTTTGAAACCCGAGGATCGTGACATGACAACATTTAGCTCTCCATTTGGCTCGTTCCGTTACAAAACTATGCCTCAAGGCTTGAATGCTAGTCCGGAAACATTTTCCAATCTTTCAGATCAACTTTTAGCTCCTCTTTCGGATTTGAAAATTGCCAACTATATTGATGATTTTTGCTTGGGTGCCGACAATGTCTCACAAATGCTCTACAAATTGAAAAAACTATTCGAGAGGTTCCGCTATTTTGGTTTGACACTTAACCCAGCTAAATGTTCATTTCTTGTTCCTCAGATCGAATTCCTAGGTCATACTTTGAACAGTTCAGGCATTCGCCCCATTGAGACAAACATTAGAAAGATACAAGACTTTCCAGTTCCCAACACCGTACGGAAAATTCGCCGTTTTATTGGGCTGGTTGGGTATTACAGGCGTTTCATACAAAATTTTTCAGATATTACGGCACCTATTACTAACCTCACTAGAAAGAGTAAAAAATTTCATTGGACTCAAGAGGCCCAGAATGCTTTTGACATTCTAAAACAAAAACTTTCGCAACCTCCAATTTTGATTCATCCGGATTTCAACAAGGAATTTATCCTTTCTACTGACAGCAGTGACGTTGCATTAGGTGCAATGATTGGGCAGAGAATAGACAATTCTAATGTCATACATCCAATTGCATATTTTTCCAAGAAGTTAAATCCCACACAAATTCGATACACTATTATGGAAAAAGAATTAATGGCCATTGTGGAATCTGTAAAAGCATTCAAGTACTATTTGTATGGTAGACATTTCACTATTAGGTGTGATAATGCTGCTTTGACCAAATTATCGAAATGGGATTCACCAGGAAGCAGAGTCACTCGATGGTTTGCATTTCTCTCAGAATTTAATTATGATTTTGAATTAATCAAATCTTCGGAAAACCAAGTCGCCGATATTTTTTCACGTGACTTTCATGTGAATACAGTACAGATCACTTTACCTACCATAGAGGAGATAAAGTTGGCTCAGCGCGAAGATCCTAAATTGTCAACCATAATCTCTACATTAGAAGACGATAACACTCAACACTCAAAGCTCAGGATTAAGTATGTCCTATCGAATGGTCTTCTTATGCACAAAGGGATTATCACTCGCTCAGGGGGTCAGAAGATCATACTACAAATAGTTATACCTAACAAGTTCAAGCCACACATTCTTGCAGCCAACCACTTGACACACTTTGGACACTTAAAAACATACCACGCCATTAAAGAGAAGTATTTCTGGGATAATTTATACACAGATACAAAACATTACGTAGAATCTTGCACACATTGCATATCTTTCCGATCTCCTCGTAGAGTACCACCTGTTCCATTGCAACGTCATTTTATTCCATCTCGACCAATGGAATATGTCTCTTGCGATTTTGTCGGAAGATTGCCTAACACCTCACGTGGAAACTGCTACATACTTACGTTCATTGATCATTTCACAAAATTTGTGAAACTGTACGCAGTTCCCGACCAAACATCAAAAACAACAGCAGAGAAATTCCTCGACTTTGCTTGCACTTTTGGATTTCCTGAGAAATTATTATCAGACAAAGGTTCAAATTTTGTGAGTGACCTTTTTAAAACACTTTGTAGTCGCCTAGGGGTAACGAAATTGCAAACAACGGCGATGTGCCCACAATCCAATGGTCAAAGTGAAAGGATAAATTCTAACTTGAAGAAGTCCCTCTCTATATTTGCACTAGGAACAACTGATTGGGATGCATACATTAATTACTATGAATTAATTTATAATTCAACTATTCATCAAGCAACACAGGAAAAGCCAGCATATTTACATCTTTCCTACGACCCTACACTTCCAACAGACATTCTTAATCAGACAACTCCACATACACGTGTCTCATATTCTGATTTTGTCACACAAAAAACAACACAACTGCAGTACACATTCAACAAAGTGCGTGAAAGTCTAATTACATCAGCAGAGAGGCAGGAAAATTACCAACGAAAATTCGCGAAAGATAGGAATTTTCACCCAGGTCAATTAGTATTCTTGCATCAACCCGACGCTGATAGACACGCTTCGCTTCCTAAGCGAAGAAATTTCGTCGGTCCCTACAGAATTCTCACAGTTCACAATCCTGTAAATTTTACAATAATTGATTCAAGAAATCCAAAAGCAAAACCTATTAAAGTACATGCAAACAGGTTGATCCCATTCAAAGAACGACGTCAAGAATTGGATTATATGCACAGTACTATTAGGGAAAACAGGAATAGTAGAAATCCGGCAGACTCCAATGTACAACAAAGGCCACACGCTAGTTTCGATGAATTGTCTGACCTTCAATGGCTTCAATGTATTTCTCCTAGTGCCGCACGTTCGGTGGGGAACCCACCCAGCAGTAGCCCTGGGCACTATTCCGAGGAGCCTTCTCGAAACACAGATAACCCTGCCGTTGTAATACCACAATCTTCTATTCAAGGATGTCAGGCCCAAAGGCCTTCCACAAGTACAGCAAGTGATGCACCCCCTGCTCTGGATAATATGTCCCGTAATTTATTGCCTCAGCGTTCCGTTGGTCATCGATACAATTTGCGCTCTAACCGGCCGGCACAAATTAACACTTTCACTTTTGGAACATATTAATCAAGTGTTGTGTATGTAAATAATATGGGACTTGAAAATATAAATTTTTTTTTAAAATTTCTATAACGATTATTCGAAAATTAATTCATCGAATTTATAATCGTATTCAGTGATAAGTTTTTTTTTATTACTGGAATTCCGTCGTGGATACAAATATGCTGTTGATTGTTCAGTGAGAAGGGCCCCTCATTGGACGGTGAACGCTTATTTGTTTCCAATTTTCTTTTTTTTTTCATGCAAAATTTTTCTTCAAACTCACTATCCCTCCTTCACAAATTAAATTTGAGGTAGACATTGAAGAGCACTGCAAGTTTGATCAAGTCCCACCTTATTTAAAAAAAAAAAAAAAAAAAAAAATTCATATATGTACATATCTCTATTTCTGAAGAAGCAGAAGATGAAGCATTCAACAACAATGACTGTCAAATTATGTTTATATTGAAAATTATATGTTTAATGGATGCATTTACATTGTTCATTTCTATGCGTAATCAATTTCGCACTATTATATTTGAGAAAAAAAATTGTTAAAACCTTGAAAACAAAGTAGAGTTATAATGGAATTATGAAAAAAAGTTATTATGAAAGTGTGAGAAAAAATGAGACTATGAAAAAAAAAAAGATGAAAGAAAAAAAAATGAAATTATGAAAGGAAAATTGAACGTATAGAAAAAAAAAATGAAAGTATAGAGAAAAAAAAAAGGGAAATGAAAGTATACAAAAAAAGACAAAAACAAAATAAGGATGAAAAAAATGAAATTTAGGAAAAAATGAAATTATGAAAGAAGAAAAAATGGAAGTGAAGAGAAAAAAAAAATTTTGTCAAAATGTTAAAAATGTGCATGAGGAACAAAAGTATTAATGTTGTACACTTATGAATGCAAGTACTTTCATGTTAATATACACATATAGCATATATGCAATTTTGTGTTAAGAATACAACATACTGCGTATTAGTGTAGTATAATTTGATGTTGGAATCTATAATCCCTCAGAGTTATAATATTTATATTGAGCATTTAAACAAGTTTAATTTGGGAATGATTATAAATGATCACTGTGGTAAGATTTTTTCTTTCTCTGCCAAATGTTTTATATTCTATGTTTCTATATTCCTTCAAAGTTCATAATTCATAAGTGAAATGTGCCCGTACTCTCAGGACACCGCTCACAAATTTCAATTAACTCTGCTTAGAGGAGACAGTTATCAACTGTTTCAAACTCGCCGTTCGAACGATGCAAATTCCTTTCCAGCAGACAACGACATCGATCACTCAGACTCGTTGATGCGATGGTTCACCGCGTAATGTGGCAGTGATATCTTCAAGCAAAGAAATTTGCTAACTTCACTAATGTGTTCAAAACTTCACATTGAACTGCCGTTTCCAGACACCATACACTGAAATTGTTTACGTGCAATTTCTCTTGGATACGCCTACGGAACGAGATGCATCGCCGGTGTCGCACTTTGGTTGTCCTCAGTCGTCTGTGTAACAAATAGTGTTCGGGACTGACTACACGTCTGAACACGAACGAACGGTCGAATAATTCGTTTCGTAATATTTTAGTTAAATAATTTTCGCTTCGACAGTACTCCAGCGTCGTCCTCTATTCAGTGACTGACATGTGTAAAGAACAAACACATTCGACGCTCTCTACGATACACATTCGCTGCAAAGTGCAACCCACGCTGAACATCATGAGGACTGATTCCTGACATTGGGTCTAGTGCGGATTGAGCCACGACAAGCCAATTTGTTTCCTGTACAGCTGGATTTTGAAAATTTACACTTTCGAACTAATAACTCTCGAGGCACTGAACAAGTACGTTGAAGTTCAGAGTAATGAATGTGCTGTAACTTATCTCGAATCAATGCGCAGCATTTTCAGGGAAACATGTTCTGCGACACTTAATGTTACATTTATTTCAGTGATAAATGCAACAGTGATTTTTTTGTTGCTATGTCTAAACGTATTATTGATATATTTTTGTGACGTTATCCGAAGAAATTATATGTATCTTCGCTATTCCGAAAAAAAAAAAAAAAAAAAAAAAAAAAAAGTACTTCCGATAAATCATAGAAAGGGATGATACGTAATCTACGTTATGAATTCATGAGATTTTTAAAAGCTTCTGTGTATTTCATGCTCAGTGATTTTTGCAAAGATCTTTGGTATATTATTTTATTTCTGCTTATATTATCTATCTGCAATTCACTTACGACAATATCGAAGCACATGTATATATCTACAACACATAATGTATATTCACTTCTAAGTATTATATTACATATATATATATTTTTCTTTTCGCATATGTATATCTAGGTACGAGTATTCTTTTCAATGCATTCCTACATTGCTTACCTTTGTGTCAAGTGATGTACATTTGTACATACCAGGTTTTCATTCATGTTTTGAAGAGCAAACATAATTTTATTGCCAGTATTGTAATCTCCCGACTTATATTTTCTTTTTCTTTTTTTTTCGTTTTTTTTTTTTTCTTTTTCCGCAAGATGGATGTGCATTGCTATGGCGTCAATAGCCATCGCTATCAAATGAAGCGGGAGAGGTCCAATTTCCAGCCCAATATAATATAATAATAAGAGAAAAGGGAAAAGGGGACTTGAGCCATCTAAATTGTAAAAAACATGCTCTTTCGCCTCCATCAACACTCCTTAATTTTATGGCCACTTACTTAAAGGGCCCCTTCAAAGTTTGCGTAATAGCCGCTTCGTATTCTTCTTTTCTCTCTCTCTCCCCTATATACTGAAGCCTCTTGACCTTTGTAATTGCCACCTGCAGGCGATTGACTTTATTTCATCTATTGTACGCATCCCTTCTTGGGAATATGTGCCTTCTGACTTTCTTGCTTCCTCTCTTCTTTTCTTTTCCTTCTCTTTTTTTTTGTACAACTTCTCCCCCCTCCCCCACAGTAAACATCTTCCTCCCATATGCTTCGAAAGATCGTAGGGGGTGAACCTTGACCAATGATGTCAATTTTAATACTATTTGTACCTACGTAATCCTCATCATCCAATGGAAGGATCTTTCTTTGAAGCCGGTCTACCAATTAGAAATAGGGGGTTGGTACCCCTCAAAACTTTACTTTTTTGGAATCTTTGAAAAAATTTAGCAGATTGATAAGTGCAAACTAGAAATCAAGTTGGAAAAAAATGTAGTTTTTTTTGTATATACACATTTTCAATGAGTAGCATCAGGAGCGGCGATCATCCGTGATGAAAGGGATGGAGGAAAAGGTAGGAAAGAAATTCTTACCACAATTCTAGTAAATTATAGACGTTTAGTTAAAACATAAATTAGGAGGAATTAACAGGGGGCAGAGATGGTGAAATTAGATATAAAAAGTGATTAAAAGAGAGATATTCCAACATCAAGTTAACATTATTATAATTGAACATACAGTATTTTGTTTATGTATTATGCAGAATTTGATATCGTGGAAATGGATTTTTCTAATTGACTTTTATTTTGTGTAAATATAACTCGTTCTTTTCATATGATCATTTGATTAAATATTAATGCTAATGAAATTTAACTGATTCCTTCTTTTCATGAGTCATCGTTTTATTCTAAGTGTATATTGGACCACTAGGAGCCTGGGTTACTCTAGATAATTATATATATATATTCTTCCAGTGGTTCGATATAACACATGGCAGGGAACGAGCACATTGAAAATTACATTGCCATAAAGGATTTTTTTTAAACTAAACCAGCCACGAGAACCGTCTTGTCATCAGTACATGAGCATCAAATTGTCGAGGTCAAACCGGCGCAATGATGATCTCCCTAAACGAAGTGTTTAGTTCAAGTGTACTCAACCTTTAGGAGAGTGCGGGCCACTTCATTGATTCGGAAACACATTGCGATCACTTAGTTAAGTGATCCGGAACAGCCCGCAGGTTACATAGCAGATTACAATGGCTCTGCTTGACTTGATGAAAACTGTACAATAATACATACAGGAAGACTTTCTTGATCACGCTCGATAATAGAAAAGCATTTGATTTGCTGCCTCACAACTATATCATAAATACACTGAGGGAACCACAAATCTCTGATGATCTAGGCCGAACACTCGAGAACTTTTTGTTTGATAAGAAAATCTGTCTAACATTCGATGGAGGAATGGCGCAACACTCGATGCGACTTGGCACTCCACGGGAATCGTGCGGAAGGCCAACCCTTTGGAACTTAGCCATCAACCAACTGTTGGACCAGATTCGACAGGCAAGAGTCCACCTACAGGCGAACGCCGATGATTTAGTATTAGTTATTGCTGATAAGTCAGTAAAAGATATGAATGATCAGGCCGGAGAAATCCTGAACTCAATAAACGACTGGGTCACCAAACATGGACTAGAAATAGAGTGGAGCAAGACTAGCTATCTCTGGCCTAATAAGAAACGCAAACTACCGAAGATTTACATGAGTGGCCAGAGACTTCGGCATACCTCTACAATAAAAATTCTGGGGATAACATTTGATGAGAAATTTAATTTCATTCAACATTCAATGCATCTAGCAGTTAAAGCAAACAACATATTAAATAATCTTCATCGTACGGCTGGCGCAAAGTGGGGAACTGAACGTATATTTAGAAACATATTATACAGGTCAGTACTATGTAAAGTTATAGCGTATAGTGCTGTTATCTGGTTGTGCAATCCTACTGCTAGAGCAATCAGGAAGATGAACTCTATTCAACGGCCTTTCTTACTATATGTTGTACGAGCCTATCTATTGAACGACAGCATCATCCGTATTTCAGGTTGCTTCTGGCAAGCCTCCACTTAATCTTTTTCTTTCTTATGAATGCAATTTGGCTCTTATCACAAGACTCAACCAAGATGTGGTAAACGAGGACTTTACTATGATCAGGGCCACACTTCAAAAACACCTACGGGTTTCAGAAACATCCAGCGATCAATTTTCATCCGCATCAAATCTCGCTTGAAGAAAAATTAAACGAAGATGACGAGCAAGTGATGGATCTAAAATGGACACTGGTACAAGCGGCAGCATTCGTCGTTGCCCAGAGCAACAAGATCTTCTACACTTGGAGCATCAGACTGAATGATAATAATTCTGTTTTTCAAGCAGAACTCGTTGCTATCTTGCACGCTCTCGATAGATTCAAAAACACACAATCTCACATTACAGTATTCTCCGACAGCCAGGCAAGCATCAGAGCACTTCATAACAGTAAATCCCGACATCAATTAGTACACCAAATCCGAAACCTGTTGATTAACAACTCTCACCTTCATGTTGCCTGGATAAAATCTCATCAGAACAACTTTGGAAATGATGCTGCCGACGCTGCAGCTAAGAATGTGACTAAGCATCCATTTCTAACAGACTTTGCATTACCGAAATCCTTTGCCAAAGAAATATTAAAAGATTGGCTTAGGAACAGATGGCAAAGGGAAGGGAATGGAACGATTCGGACACTCGAGCAGAGGTTCAAAAGGTAGTTCCACAAGTTCAGACTATGAATAAAGTCTGGTGACGTCAGAAGACAATTTTTCTTTCAGAACACGGCCCATTGCCAACTTATTTAGAACGCTTCGGACTCTCCAACAACAGACCCATATACATATAGTTATGGCACACCAAGACTAAAACTTCTGCTAGCCTACCTCCAGACTCGGACACATCCACGACTTCGATCCTATCATATTACTCACCGCCTATTACTCGAAGCAAATCCCTACTACGGAATAGACGAACAATGTGATGAGAATTCAATAATCTCTATAATATAGCATACGCTCTTGTAGCGTATTGCATCTTTGACGACATCTTTGCCATATGTGATTGGGTTATCTGATATATGTGTACGCATTTTTCATTGTATTTCTGTCTCTAAAATGTTTGGAAATTGTGGAATGTGAATGGGATGCACATATGTACTATTTTATTTTGCTTGCTATTTTATTGTGCTTTTATGTATAACTGTTTCTGAAATGTTTGGAAATTGTGGAATGTGTATAAGACGAGCATATGTATTTTTCATTTCGCATATTAACCATATTTTAAATATGTTTCCCGGTGATGGCTTTTCGGTTAGAAGTCCTGTAGGATATGGACCGAGCCATCACACTGTTAGTTAGTTAGGTTACATAGGTGATCTGGAAATGTGCCGCAGGCCACTCAAGTGATCTGCGAATATGCCGCGGGTCACTTCAAATCTGTGAATGTGCCATGGTACACAAAAATGTGCCGCGGGTCGTTTAAAAGCTATGGAACGATGTTGTGCCGCGAATCACTTGAGCGATATGTAAATGTGCCGCGTAGTTCATTTTTACAAAATTAGTTTTGAGGTTGCGGGCCACATCATATAACTTCGGGGAGGGGGGCACATTTGGCCCGCGAGCTACGGGTTGAACATGTATGGTCAAGCTATAGTTCCGGTTGATAGATCGAATGCAGACATCAAAACAAATATAAAAACGAAATTAGAAACCGCAAACAGGCAAACTTGCTCAACAAGGTGGCTGGGAAAAAAAGAGAAGGAAAACAAACAGAAATTAAAAAACACAGAATAGAATGATAAGTGATATGTGAATGTACGGGGGATGTCACTACATTTTATGAAAATTTTTTGTCAAAAGTCGATTTCAAGTGTAGAATCATTTTGAAATAGAATGATTCTTTCTTAATCACCCTGTATACAAAAATTAAGGACCATACACCTTGCTATACTTCCGTCTTGCATAAGGGACACTAAGTACCTACATAAAAAAATAAATAAATAAATATTTATATGATATTGAAAAAAATTGAATAGCTTTAGAATAGGAACTCAATATCGCCTAATCAAAATCTAAACAAGGCATTCCGAAAATAGCTCTCACGACACTATATTTACTGGCAAAATAGGAATGTCCCTGTCTTCCGGGATATATGGTCAGTGCGTGCCGGGATCGCAGAAATGTTTTTGTCAAAAGGGGACCGCGCTTGAAAAAGTTTGCGCATCACTGCTCTAGGCCATGACGAAGTAAGTCTTTGAATAGCGGAAGGATGACGACTCTGGGAGAACCAGAGAGACCCTAAGAATCAAACCGAGCATTCTGTCGGATAATGGCCGGGGCCCCAAAAACAGAAGGGGGGAAGGGTTGCTCATGAAAATGGGATCTAATTAAAATTTTCGAGATTTTATTGCATGTAAATTGGTTGTCAAGCATTTGTAGGGGCCTCAGAAAAAAATCACTTTTGCCCGAAGAGTTGATGTTCTTAAGAGACACGATCCTGGGAGTAGCACGAACACACGGAAGAAACACACATTCTTCACGTGACTTTCTAGGAAACGTCCCCATCACACAACAAACAATGCACGTGCTTTCCATATTTTCACATGTATGCAATTGTTCGCAACAGGGAGCGAAATATCTGAATTCAAACATAACAAGATGGCGTCTCGTCATCGTATTGCGCGTCGCCTTAAAAACATACGCTTGCATATTTACAACAATAATAAGCGTATAAATAAATGAACATGAACAAAATATAAACGGGACAATATCGCCTTAAAAAACAAAAAAAATAGACAATAGAAAAAGTCTTCTGGAGGAATCTTGTGCACTTAAGAATGAACAACAATAGAGGCGACGCCATGTTGTTATGATTATTAAGTCCTGGATGCCCCATCCAGTATTTTGACTGCGTTTATTTATCTATTGCAGGTCAAGTCCGTTTATTCTGAATGTAATTTATGTTCTGATTGTCTGTCTGAACACAAACAAAGAGAAGAAGAGTAAATTCTTTTGTTGGTGACGTCAACAAAACTTCCTCAGTGACTATGAGTAGTAGTAGTAAATACTATTAAGGTGGTGGTAGCCGTTTTCTTTTGTGTGTGTGTGTGTGTGTGTGTGTGGTGTGTTTAAGGACACATTTATATACAAATAGACTGTATTTTTAGTGGCAGCGGGGTTGTTAAGAAAACGGGACTTGATAATGATTTTCTACGAAAACACCAGGATTAGAAAGGCTTAGCAAAATAGTGCCACAGAATATTAGGGACTGCAAAACGTTATTAAAATTCATTGACTTATGCACAGTCAATCACTGTTATAACGAAATCGAAGATTCTATGGAATTTCGCCGTTATAACCGAGTTGACAATTCCGAGACCATTTAAATATGAATTTTTTTTTTAGATGCATCAAGTTAATATTTCTTCGGATTGACTCTACTTTAATTGAGAAAAATACAGGAATTATGTGTGGGATCATGAAAGCAAGAACTCGAAAATTCTCGCCAAAAATGCTGCCAATATTCAGCGAAATTGCCTATTATTGATTATAAACAGCACTTGGAAGAAAAGGGCTACAGCAAATTCTGAAGTGAATTAAAATGCAATCACATGAGGTAGTGGTTTTCAAAAAGTGCATCGCGGCTCCTAGGTGCGTCGTCAACCATTTTCAGGGAGCGTCGCGTTGAGCTGTTGATATTGATATGTACCGGTGCTGGTTCGGTGCTTCGAAGATTATTGAGGGATAGGGTTTGCTTTCTGCTGATGTGCAGTTTTTTTCGATATAAACTTGCCCCAAAACTATCAAAATAATTATCACAAAAAAAATGAGTAACTTTGCCTGGTTTTAATTTACACAAAAATTACCACGTTTTTAAGACAAATAAATCACACTGGTCGAATGGTCGACGCGTTTCGGCTCTTCAATGGAGAGCCGTCATCAGGACCTCGTGGTCAGAACTCACACGAATGAAGAGTGATGTTTACGTCTGGTCGTCCGAAGAGTTCGCCTTTGTATTTGCTGCGTCCGAGTGGTCTTTGGATGCGAATTGGGGAGCCATCTGTTGTAAAGTGTTGAAAGTTTTTTCACGACTGAGGTTAATAAAGCCTGTCCAAGCTGACGAAATAGGTGGTGTGTTTCTTCCATCATTAACGAGGAAATTCTGGCATGTTCTGATGAAATATCCCTCGAGAAAATTCAATTCCGAATTGTGTGTTGCTTTTTTAAAAACAAATGCTTTGTCAAAATCAAAATGATGTGAATGTTGCCAGCAGTGTTGGGCAATAGCCGAATTATCCGTCCGTCCCTTCTCAACATGCTTTCGGTGTTCGAGAACTCGAATATTTAGATTTCTTCTAGTTTGGCCAATATATCCATTTTCACAATTCTTGCATGGGATGAAGTAGATACCAGATTCTTTGGAGGGTGGGATAGGATCTTTCAGATGGGAAAAGGTGAGTATATTTGTTGGCTGGAATATTGTATGGAAGTCAAATTTCTTGAAGATAGAAGAGATCATGAAACTTGAAGAAACGAATGGAAGAACAACGGTATTAGGAATTTGCAACGGTATTTGCATTGGATCACCTACGCATCAACTTGCTAAATTTCTCGTTGAACTTTTGTCCCCTCTCTGCAAAAAACATCGTTTCACAGTAAAGAATTCCTCAGAATTCGTTTCCATCATCCGCAGCATTCAACCAGATAACGCTACAATGATTTCCTTCGATATCAAATCCATGTTTACTAACATTCCCATCAGCGGTGCAATTTCTTTCCTGAAACAACGTCTGCAAGAATTCCACTTCTCCTCGATTGAAATCGAAGAAATATGTCAACTCACCCAACTTTGTGTATCGCACAATTATTTTTCAGTGTTTGGAAAGTTTTACCGCCAAACAGAAGGTCTTGCCATGGGCAACCCACTCTCGCCTATCCTCTGTGACATATATATGGATTTTTTCGAAACAAAACTTTTGGAAACCCACCACTTCAAACTTTGGATCAGGTATGTTGATGACACATTCACTTTAGTTGATGAGACTGATGTCAATGTCACTGAGTTATTCAATTCTATGAATTCTATTGACCCACATATTGAATTCACCTATGAAATGGAAAAAAATAATATACTGCCTTTTCTCGACGTGCTCATTAAAAAGACAGACACTGAATTTCATACATCTGTGTACCGTAAGCCATTCGCTATCTCCATGCCACCTCATGCAAAATCCTTTCATCCTCCCAATCAGAAACTTTCGGCATTTTCTTCTTTTGTTCATCGAGCAAAAAAACTTTGCAGTGATTCAGCCTCCCTCCAGAATGAACTCAATATCCTTCGTGACATCGCTTCTAATCGGGGTTTTTCACCTTCTATCATCGACAAGGTCCTCAGAAAAATGACCCAGACATGCACCACGAACCTGCTCCCAGCTGACTCAAAACAGTTTCCTAATACCGTTGTTCTTCCATTCGTTTCTTCAAGTTTCATGATCTCTTCTATCTTCAAGAAATTTGACTTCCATACAATATTCCAGCCAACAAATATACTCACCTTTTCCCATCTGAAAGATCCTATCCCACCCTCCAAAGAATCTGGTATCTACTTCATCCCATGCAAGAATTGTGAAAATGGATATATTGGCCAAACTAGAAGAAATCTAAATATTCGAGTTCTCGAACACCGAAAGCATGTTGAGAAGGGACGGACGGATAATTCGGCTATTGCCCAACACTGCTGGCAACATTCACATCATTTTGATTTTGACAAAGCATTTGTTTTTAAAAAAGCAACACACAATTCGGAATTGAATTTTCTCGAGGGATATTTCATCAGAACATGCCAGAATTTCCTCGTTAATGATGGAAGAAACACACCACCTATTTCGTCAGCTTGGACAGGCTTTATTAACCTCAGTCGTGAAAAAACTTTCAACACTTTACAACAGATGGCTCCCCAATTCGCATCCAAAGACCACTCGGACGCAGCAAATACAAAGGCGAACTCTTCGGACGACCAGACGTAAACATCACTCTTCATTCGTGTGAGTTCTGACCACGAGGTCCTGATGACGGCTCTCCATTGAAGAGCCGAAACGCGTCGACCATTCGACCAGTGTGATTTATTTGTCTTAAAAACGTGGTAATTTTTGTGTAAATATCAAAATAATGTCTCAAGAGAGCCCCGAAAAATATCCGTGTCCCATCCAGGACACTGATGTCGCTAAAATGTTCCGAAAACTAGTGGTGCAACGATTTAGAACCGGATCGTATGTGAATTTATAGAACCAATCTCCAGGCCCAGTGACCCAATTTTGGGTCGCGACCCATAGATTAAGAACCCCTGTTTTAGGAGGGGGATCCTCAGTTCCCCTGAATATTATACTATATTACGTTATTCCCACCGAAAAAAATCCATCTATCAAAATTGTTATTACATATTTGAAAGGGTGCGGTAGCCCAGGTCGATAAGATACTCGCCTGAAGTGCCAAAAGATGTTTACAGATGTCACGAGTTCGATACCCGGTTCGTCCTTGTCAGGAACTTTCATGACGCAGGGGTGCAACGGATACGGCGAAGACGACCACGGAAAAAGATTACTACCGCAGGGAGAGTCCCACACCGAGGGGTTAGCGCACCAACCTCTCGGTGAGTATATATAAAAAAAGACTGTCGTTCAGAATAGGCTATTACTTGTATTGGTCCCGGTCTAATTAGCCCTCGTGTGCAGAAAAATGATCAAACGATTGAACATTCTAACGACCGTAAAAAATAATCACATTCTAGAGAAATGACGATTCGAAATTCTCTGAGGACAAAGTTTTCTGGAATTAAGACGTTGGGGGGACCGTTGTTTGTAAACAGAAGCGTTGTTTACAAACAAGTGATCGTAAATATCGAAGGATCAAGAGTAAAAAGAAAAAGGTTTAGTGCGTGATGATATTCTTATAGAGCGACGTTCATTTAATGCGACCGTTGGATAAATAAGGAGAGAGAAAGAGAAATAAAAACATCTTCAGGTACCAAGTCCAAATATTTACGACTTATCTTCGCTCTGTGTGTTGTATTATCTCCTTCTGTGTTTATTTCCTGCCCTTCGGAGGACTTGGTTCCGAGAAACAATTTTCTATCACTGAGATCACCATTCTCTAGACCAAGGGTGCTCATCCTTTTGGATACCGCGGGCCACTTTATTGGTTTGAAAATATGTTGCGGGCCACTTAAGGGATTTGGAAATGTACAGCGTGCTGTATAGTGGCCTGGGACTATGCCGCTGGTCACTTTAGCGACCTGTCTATTCATCGCGGGCTGCTTAAAAGGTCTGTGAATGTGCCTCGGACCCATTAATTGCTTTGAAAATGAGACACGCGCCACTTAAGTGATCTAGAACAGCATCCAAGGTCACTTGAGAGGCCTGAGAATGTTTCGCGAGTCACGTGAGTAATCTAAAAATGTGTCGCGAGTCGCCTGAGAGATCTGTGAATATGCCACGGGCTACTTAAAAATGATCTTTTTTTTCTTTCTTTCAATCCGAGAATAACTCAGGTCTATCGCCATCTATCGGCAATTTACTACCTAGTGAGTTGTGCCGGAAGTGTAAGTTGTAAGTGTGTGCCATCTATATTTCAGAAGTGAAGTGTAATGATTGAATTACATTTGCATCGTTTGTAGGTCTGTTGCTTCTTGTGTGTTGGGAACCACAGAAAATCAACTTCATCTAACCACCAATGTGGCAACGGTAGGGTTCAAACCCGGGACATCGCGATGCGAGTCCGTCGCTATGACCACTCGACCACCACAGCGGCACTCAAATAGTGTGAGGAAAGTGCCGTGGACTAATAAGTGATGTGGAACTGCACCGCGAGTCAATTGAATAACCTGTAAATTTTCCGCAGGTCACTAAGGTGGTCTGTAAATGTGCCACTGGACACTTTGGTGATGTGGAACTGCATCACGGGTCTCTGAAGTGATGTGGAACTGCAGCGCATGTAGATAAAAGTGATCTGGAAACGTGCCACTCATTTCAGTTTAAAAAAATTAGGTTTATGACCGCAGGACATATCCGTCACTCCGAGGGCCACATTTATCCAATGGGCCATGGGTCGAATTATGTGCGGGCAAAATTGTATTGCAAATAGATCCGTATCATCAGAAGACACGGGTGAAGACAGTTTATAAGGCATTTTTCAGGTTAAACCTCTTTATATACAGTTTGAAAATGAAAACGGTTATTTCATAAAAACTCAACCCGTGTCCTGCGGGTTGAACGTAGATCTCGGAGTCATCTGACGAATAAGGTCTAAGACCTAAAACCTGATCTTGTAAAATTTAAGTAAGCTGCACATTTCCAGATCACTTCTAGAATTAATGAAACAAGTGATCTGGGCATGTACCGTGGGTCACTGAAGCAATGGGAAACTGCACCGTGGGTCATTAAAGTAATGGGAAAACTAAATGTGCCACGGGCTTCGTAAGCGCTCTAGAATTTTGCCGTGAATCACTCAAGTGCAATAGGTTGAGCATACATGTTCTAGACGGACTTTCACTTTAATCCTCTTGTGCTGCGTGTATCCAGTCGGTTTGCATGGGCAGCTTGCACGGATCTTCAACCTGTTAACCCGCGAGCACCGCAGTTCTCAACGGACCCCCCCCCCCCCCAGAAGTGAAAATTCACTCTTCGCCTGTTTTTGACGGCTTGTCCAACATGCTGGAGCATCGAAATTCGTGTTTACCTTGGCGAGCTTCATCGAGCAGCTTGCTGCTCAAGAGCAATGGGTTGAAGATGCCTGAAGATGTCTGAAGCTTATACGGTGCTTAGGGATCGAAAAACTTTGAAAAGTTTACAATGCTTGTCCAAAATTACAACACCGAAATCTCAAGAGAAGATTCGTATAGCCTGAAATTCCAGCAAAACTGAAATCTCGACAATATTCGTACAGCCCAAAGTTCCCTTAACTCTGGAATCACGACAAGCCACAAATTCCGATAACAGTGGAATGTCGATAAACCAAATATGGGACAGATCTTCTGAAATTAAAACAAGACAAAATTCGTACAGCCCGAAATTCCGGCAAAACTGAAATCTCGACAAACTAAAACCCTACAATGACTGTCTGAAATTACAACACCCCAAGAAAAGATTCGTACAGCCCAAAATTTCAGCAAAACTGAAATCTCGACAAGCCACAAATTCCGATAACAGTAGAATCTCGGAAAGCCAAATATCGGACAGACCTCCTGAAATTCAAACGACACAAAATCCGCACAGCCCGAAATTCCGGCAAAACTGAAATCTCGACAAGCCAAAATTCACAATGCCCGCCCGAAATTACGACAACACCGAAACCTCGACAAGACGAATACAAAATTTCAAACATTTAGGATTCGTCCTTGTTCCAAAAGAGCTTCTTTTAGAGACGAAGTACCGACTTTTACGAACAGATAAGTTCGTGTAAATCATCCGTAACGACAATCTTAAAATTATAAAATGGACACAGACACACACACACACACACGTCGTATTTTCCATCGGAATAACAACAACAACAACAACAACACATCCTCGAGATGACCGTCAGGATGGCCTACATCTACGTCACGAACGCATAAATAATAATATTCGGACAATGTCTCAAAGTATGACCTCGCCGTGGGGGCCCATTTAGACCCGGTATCAGAACACCTTGACGGGTTTAGTTCGATTTTTTAAGAAGATTACTTAAGAATTCTTAACCTAATTTTGGTTTTGTTACAACTCAAGAAGAAGACGCACGAGACAGAATGAAATAAAATTAATGTCCACGAAGAGCAATAAAAATTCTTTTCGATTGCGCATCAAGTGGAACATCAATTGTTTAGCGCGCGAAGCCGTATAATATAACTGATAATAACAATAATAATATACAAAGAGAGATTGTACGCGATTGTTTCTTTGTGTGTACGATATTTTTCTCGTAAGAATTTTTTTGTTTTTTTGGCGAGATATTTGCAATTTTTTTATTGTCTTTTTGGCTCCAGACTGTCGCTACCGAGTACAATCCGCTCAAAAAATAATAATCGCGGGCGCACAATTATTATTTCTCTATCTCTTATTATGATGAGTTCTTAACACTGATAGAGATATATTCTCGTATTTTACAATTGCAATGGACGAGGAAACTGACCAGAGAGAGAGAGAGAGCTAGATAGGGAAGTGCCTTGGAAAAATTACGATATTTTTTTATCCTTGTTGCCTCATACACATAGGCCAGACATGGTTCCGTTACACCCGTAATGTTACGATCAATGAGCCGTTGATAATTGCCATCATGTTACTTATTTTTCTCCGTTGCAACCAGTGGGGGAAAAACCGTTCATCTCTGATTGACAATCAGATGATGTATCCGTAACGTTTTCTGAATTTTTTTTGTTGTTTTTCTGAAACTCTGAGTTGGTGCCAAGCGCGGATCCAGAGGAAGCGATGGAGGTGATTGAAAGAGCTAAATAATATGGGGGGGGGGGAGAGACGGATAAATTTGTCTGTATAGTAAAATACGGGATGATCCAATGCACCTACACACCATGAGTCGCTTCTCCAACTCACCGCCCTGAATCCGTCTGCCCCCTACTTCTTTCCTGAAGATGTCTGCTTCGGCTGCATTCGCAGATGAAGATGTCTGTCTCGGCTTCATTTGCAGCTGAAGATGTCTTTCTTCAATTCGAAGCTTAAGATACCTGTCTCGGCTTCATTCGTAGCTGATGAGATTTGACTTCACTTCACCCACAGCTGGGGATGTGTGCACTCGAAGAACTTTCACAATTCGCCCTCCCCGAACACATCGTCCTGGATCCACGCCTGGTCGGAGCGTACACAGCCGAGGCTTATTTAACTGCATAATATATAATGAACGTAATTGACCATAAATACACCTGAGCGATTGTTAAAAGGTCCTCGATGTTTCAGAACAAAGCATAAATTTGAGTCAAAATAAAACGATTGGTTGGTATGACTTTCGGTAGGGGTCTCCAGCCTTTCAGTTATCGTGGGTCAAATTTAAACTTCCCGAGAAGCCCGCGGATCACCAACTCATACTGAGGTATTTGAAAGATCCACAGATTTTTTAAGGACTTCTCATCTAATTTACGGTGACATCAATTAATAGATGGCTAATCAATTGAAGAAGCCTCGAGTTAAACGGGGACAAAAATATTTAAGAAGCCATATAGGAATATCTGGAATATTCTAAGAAGGCCACGGGTGAGAAAATTAACGCATGGGCTTACCCAGACATGGAAATGGAGCATCAAATGAATGGAAGACCTCGTGATAATGAGTTTAAAGCATCGTGATTTTTCAATATAATTTTTCCAACTAGATAGGAGGGCCTCAGAAAATCACTTTGTCTGAGCCCATAGTGCTTGCTCTTAAGATGGCCCAGATCTGAGTTTGAATATACATTTGAGTTACTGTATCAGTGTTGTTTTTCTGATGCTGGACAGTGACGGTGCTCGGAACTCGGAATATGTTCAAGACGATACTCTCCCCCCCCCCCCCCCCCCCCCCCCCCGCATCTCCACGACCAGGGTCAAAGATGTTTTTAAATCCAGTGGTTCTCAAACTAAGTCCACGTGACTTCTTTGAGGTTCTGGGATTTTCTGGGGTTTGGCTCGGGGAAAAACTTAGGGAAGAGAATCCATGACAGGTGGTTAAGGGAGGCCACAGAGAAAGAGGTGAAAATTCGAGTGTGGGGAAATAAAGCTTTCAAGTGAAAATTTTGGGAAAGACATATGGGACTCTCCCAGAACATCATTATAGTAGGGAACTTTTGATGTTGTAATGGCAATTCACATAAAACCTCCACAAGAGAGAATTTTTCTGAATTCTTGCCCAAGCATGCATGTGTCAGTAATAGCCCGCCATAAATTTATTTAACGAGAAGTAAATATTGTGAAAAGGGAGTCCATGGGTGCAGAACTACCCTTTAGGGGATGTGGGGCAGGTGCGGTCGCACCGGGCCCGCAGTTTGAGGAGAGGTAGGCTCCGTATGTACGGGAATAAAAGTGAAAAAAAATATGTATATATACTTGTATATCTAATAAATTTTTTTCCGTTCTGAACACGGTGTCTGAGTTTCAACTGATAGGATTCTGGAAATTTTCATCAATTCTGGGGATTACTTTTCTCATCAATTTGGGATTTCTCTCTCATTAATTCAATTTCAATTAATTCTGGAATTATTTTTCTGAATTATCAATTTTCATCACTATATGAAATTTTTCTCTCTCATCAATTCTGGAAGTTTTTTCTTTCATTAATTCTGGAAGTTTTTTCTTTCATTAATTCTGAATTTTCCTTGGTGAGTAAGTATATTTCACCAACCATTCCTGTGTATTCTATATTATAATGCATGAATCTATTTTTGTTTTTTCACGCTATAAATTCATCATAAAGGGGCCCATAAAAGATCCCAGCCTAGGGGCCCTGCTTCAGGATGTGGGGGCCATGGGCCCTGCATAGGTGAAGAAAAGGTGAAGAAACACTGAAGTTTGGGAATCATTAGCTCCTTCAGTGTTTGACCCATGGGCCTACTGATTCCTGATTGAGAAAAAAAATCTAGCTTAATGGTCAAAAGAGGAAGCCCAAAATGGTTAGTGCATAAACATTGGAACATATTAGAAAATTAATTGATTAGTAAATCATCGGATGTATACGTACGCGATGCATACAGACAACTAAACGAGTAATAACAAAGGAAAGAGAGGTTAACTAACTGCGTATTTGTTTACACAATGTCCGTGCGGATTCGAATTTGAAGGACCTGAAAAGATCCCTTAAGGTCATAAGCGAGAGTGACCTACTATGAAAGTAGAGCGTGAGGAAAAAGGAAGGAATTACAGAATGTGCAAGTAGAAGAAAAAGTTTCTTAAAACATTTTTTTTCCGTTCTCATTATTAAAAGAAACAGACCATGAAGGACTTTACTTTGAAGAATCTCTCAATGTGCGATCAGTGTCATCATTACTTATGTGCATTCTCGTCCTCGTCACAGTCAGGAATGTGCTGCTTTATTAGCAAGAATCTTTCCGTAAAAAGAATACGCATCCCCCACACAGAAAACAAAAACTAAATTACTAGAGCCCGGAAGTTGAGGCAAAATACCATAAATGCCTTTTGTTTTTTTGCCTATTTTCAATCTTTTCTACAAAAAAATGCCTTTTTTCTGCCATAAATGCCTATTCTAACATAGTTTTAAGTTTATTGGTGCATTTCAGAGGCCATGATATGCAAAGCGTGGATGTTTTGAGAACAAAAAGAAATGCTTTTTGAAAAATTTTCCAACTCTCGGTATAAATTTTTATCAGAAATTCTCTCCACCACTCTTTCCCAGCTCCATTTAAGCACGCGAATATGTGATCTGAGAGATAGGGAATTTGTTGTCGCCATGCGTTAACTTTGCTTTGACACCTCGGATGGTGTTAGACAGGGTGTTTCAGATGCAGCCCATGTCAGAAAATCAGAGAAAAATTAGAAAATTGTTTCCTCCACATGCTTCACATTATGTCTCGCTCATGCATTGAACTGCATTGTATATGCATAGCTGCAGGGTCGCAACTAGGAGGGGAGCAGGTGGGTCTGGTGCCCCGTGCGCAAGACAAGAGGGGAGCGGAAATTTAACCCTTCAACCTCTTCTTCAGCATTACGAGGGGGCGCCTAAATACGTACTTGCCCCGGTTAACCAAGTATCTAGTTGCGACCCTGTATAGCTAAGAGGTCATCAGTTGACGTCATGGCTCACACAAGGCGAGATAGGAGCAGACGTGCAGGCTCTGGGGGGCTCCTGTTGTTTTGATTTTGTTTTTTTACACAATAAATACACTGCAAACAACCACAGCTATTTATTTTACATACATATACAGTACATTCAGTATTAGATTAAATTGACTAGAGTCGCCCTCAGGGGTGTGCGACAGATGCGGCCATACAGGGCCTCGCGCTTGGGGGAGTCCCGCATATGTGGAAATATAAAAAAAATAATTTTGTTTTACAACAATATAACAAGGTAGCTATATTTTAACTATAGAAATGATAGTGATTATTCCAAATAACACATTAAATAAACAAGAATTATTCGCAACTCGAAGGAGCCCGCAGATCATTTTCTCTTTGGGCTCCGCGTTTGGAAAGGGTGACCCTGGAATTTACCTGAGGAACCTCAAATACTTTATTTTTGGCTTGAAATCAACTACTTAACTTGGATAATAATATAGTTATTATAAAATACACTCTAATTGAAACAATAGACGGATTAAGTGCAACAAATTTTTCAGCTAGTTTTTGGAGCCTTAATACCTTGGTTTTTATAGTTATATTTCCTTCCTTCCATAAATTATAAATGCCTATTATTAGTGCTTACTTTAGTTATTTTTACAGCCTTTTTGTGTGTCTGGCTATTTCGAACATTTCTAGTGCCTAAACTTCCGGGCTCTATAAATTATAAATTACTATTGTAATGTATAAACTTTAGAGGGATCTACTGCTTCGTAGGAGGCCCTGGGAAGCACAGACAATAGGGACCTACACGATTAGGTTAGAAAAATTTTTGGTTATTCGAGTATATTTTATGCAAATTTAATGTCGTTGCGTGAATTGTGCCAAATAAATGAGGTGACAACATTGTTGGAATCTTTGGGGGTTCTGGATAAATACCAGACTGGCTCAGATGGTGTTCAGGCACAGAGAGTATAGGTCGTATTTCCGAATTTATAACGCATTACGAGATACATTTATAAAATGTTAGGAAGTGTTGACTTGAGCAAGATACGATTTCGACTATACCACGATCCGGATAACACTGTTAACTCGATAGTACCAAAAACTAAAATATCGACCGTTACCATCGATTCTGATAATGCTGTGCCAAAAACTGAAATATCGACTGTACCGTTACATCAACAAGGGAAAATTGTGGTGCCGAAATTCCTGACAATGTTGACAAGCCGAAATTCATACGGCCCAAAGTTCCGACAACACTGAAATCTCGACGAGACAAAATTCATAAAAACCCGAATTCCGAAAACAATGAAGTCAACATGCGGAAATTCCTACAACACTCAAATATCGACAAGTAAAAATTCATATAGTCCCGAAATTCATAAAACATTGGAATCACAACGAGAGGAAATTCCGCGAACACTGAAATTACGATAAACAGAAACTCCGACAACACTAGAATCTCGAAAATAAAAAATTCATCCATCCCTGAAATTCCGACAACACCGAAAACTTGACAAGCCAAAATCCATACAGCGAGGTTCCAACAACACTGGAATCGGAACCAGACAAAAATCACACCAGCTTGCTTGAAAAATCCCGGCAATACTGAAATCCCAACAAGAGAGAAAAATCACGCAGAAATCCTGACAACACATCGAAATTTCGAAAAGTCAAAATTCATACAGAAAGGAATTTCATCAACACTGAAATCACGACCAGCTAAAATTCACACAGCCCATCCGAAATTTCAACAATACTGTGAAATATTGACTAGAGAAAATTCACGCAGCCGAATATTCTGTAGCCAGCTCGAAATTGCGACAATACTATATAATCTCGACAAGCCAAGATTCACAAAGCCCGTCCAAAATTCAGACAACACTTAAATTGTGACAAACAAAATTCACACAGCTTGCCTAAAATTCCAACATTGACATTGAATACCGACCATGGACTAGGATCAAACGTTTACATGTGGAAACTAAATGGTGGCTCTCTAAAAAAAAATTCGAAAACCTTAAAATCTCAACAACCCCATCACGTGATCTATAAATATTCAGCTTAGTTAATTTTCACAAAATCAAATTGAGGTCGCGGGTCACTTCAGGGGACTCAGAGGGTCACGATGACCCGTGGGCCATGGGTTGAGCATGCGTGCTTTATTATAAATTAGGTTATATGGATTATGATCTGTTTAAACTGTCGGGATTTCGGTATTCCAAGGATTTCAGCTTTGATTAGAATCTTAACACAGACTCCACGAAATACAACATACTATTCTTTTTTTTTCTTTTTTTTGTATTTTCTTATTCATTCAAGAAATTAGTCAGATTTTCTACTTACTCATGATATTAAATTGTGGGCAGTAGTGTCTGTCAAGGTGACATGGGAAAAATTGCCTCCTTGATGCGTCCTGACGTGCCAGAAATATTAAAGTTACCCACGTAGTACACCAATTATCCATGTTTATGTGAAATACACGTATGTTTACCACACGTGTCACTGCACGTCTAATTTTATTCACGTTTAAATCGTTATTTGCACTTTTTTTTTGCCTATTACATAACTACTATCTTTGGTAAATTTCCATGAATTCAGTGATTGAAGAAATGATTGAACACAATGATGACGTGGTGAGTTTTTTTTTTCATCACTGGTATTAGAGAGGGAGGATAATTTCATCATATAAATTCGAGGGTCATGCATGTATTTTCCGTTTTGACCCGCACCCAAAATAACCTTAAGCGGATTCTGAGTCATTCCAAACACTGTCTCGTAGACTAGACATTTATAAATTTCGAATTG
Source organism: Pholcus phalangioides (assembly GCF_987345545.1). NCBI lineage: Eukaryota > Metazoa > Arthropoda > Arachnida > Araneae > Pholcidae > Pholcus > Pholcus phalangioides. The sequence goes on along the minus strand of NW_028301612.1, from coordinate 2,760,938 downwards.
TTCGATGTCGGGATTTTTTAGTTGTTTCCTTCAAGCATTTTTCATATAACAAGGTATTATTAATTGGATATGCCTAAGGCCGGCTTTACACTATAAAAGTTGGCTCGAATGTAACCGATACGCTTATTGGTTGCATTTCTCAAGTTCTATAAAAGAACTTTTGTCAAACTTTTATAGTGTAATCTAATGCTGAAAACGCCATCGTAAAGATTTTGTCAGTTGATTGAGGAGTCGATTATTTATACATATTTTATTTTTATTGCCTTCGTCTGAGGCGAAAATGTTTTGTTGTTTATAATAAAACTCTTCAGATACACCTATCCTTCTGGAAAGCTTCGATATCTCTCTGAGATGGGAAGCGAGGTGTGTCTGGTCTTCAAAGGTCGAAGCTGATATTGTGCGGTATATAATCGATGGGATACAATATTGAGAATTTTACCTCAAGTATCATCACACACACACACATTCTGTTGCTTGAGAGCACCGCGGTGCTTAGAAGCCCGTAGGAGTGCAGATGCTGATACGGTACTCACGGGTTGATGTTGTTGTCAAGAACTAGAAATTGAGCAAACTACATCGGGCATTTAAGCCAGGCTTACACTATAAATGTTTTAGAAAACATGTTTTACAAAATTTGAAAAAAAACCCAATAAGTGTGTCGGTTACATTCGAGTGAATGTAACCAACAAGTTTATTGGTTGTTTTTTTTTTTTCAAGTCTTGTAAAAATATCTTTTATCATACTTTTATAGTGTAATCCCGGCCGAGTGATCGTGGTCGGAGATGTCTCAGTAGATATCGATGCCAGCCATTAGCTCAGATTGACTCATATGGCTCAGAACTAATGCCACCAACACATTGCAAAATACTGATTTATTGAATTCACACCTCATCCTACGACAGCCCTTATCGAGAAAGTTATTCAATGTAAGTTGTTATAGAAAATTGGGGCTCCATTGTAGGTGCCCCTGATTTAGTGCATACATCCGTAGAAGTAAAATCCGAAATTTCAATCTCTCTCGATTATACGCGTCGTTAATTAGTATTGATAAACGCAATATCGATTATAATCAGAAACAAACATCTTTAAGGTCATAAAATAAAAAACAATCCCAAAGATTGTAGAACACACCATTGTTTTTATAACTGAAAAAACGAAAATGATTAATTAATTGAATCTCGTCGATAACATCGGCAAAACAATCACGTGACAAAAGTGCCACGAGCTCCATTAACAGCGAACCGTAAGATATACGCAATATCTATAGCGTACGTACCATATATACGGAAAGTTTTCCCATAGTCACTTATGCTCGAGGAAAGTTAATCAACAGATTGAGAAAAACAAAAAAAAAAAAAGTCGAAAGTCACCTAATGTCTTGAATGCTAAATATTGCATGTACACGTTCGTAAAATCCGTCTATGCATGTACAAAAAAAAAAAACAACCTGCCATATCGTTGACGATAGCGACCTTCACTCAAGGTATTGACTCTCGCCAGTGAAATTGGGGATGTCATGGATCATGACGAAGAGAAAGTGTGCCTAACATCAGAAAATAAGAATAAAGACGTGTAAACAGCCTTCTAAACATTCATGCTAACGAAAAGAAATACGCCTTAGATAGAAGAAAAAAGGATTTATAAATAATAAATAAATTTATTTATTTTTATAACTTCAGCCTTGCGGGTCAAAATTCTTTCGAGTCAAGGATACAACAATCATAAGACGACAGAAGCGGCGAGTCTTGACATTCGAAGAATAAAAAAAACAAACAAACTAATTATTTTAGAATGGCAACAACAACATTGAGAAATAATGCATTAAATATTATTTTATTCAATTAATTTTCCATAAATAAATGATAATTACAGTTTAATTGCCGAGTTTCCTTCTCTCTACCTGAAGCATTAAGAAACATCCGAAGAAGTAATGGAACATTATGGATGGATAATCATGTCTCGGCGTTGTTGAAATATGCATTATTTGGCATCTATGAAAACGCAAGTCATTATTGGAGCACGACACCATTGTTGTATTGGATATTTTTTTTTTATGGTCTCATTTATTGAACTCCGATGGAGTCTTAAGGTAGCTACCTTATCGGTTTTTTTTTTTTACTCGATTCCTTAAAACACCTCGACAACTATCACTTTCGGAATGCTTATTTGTTCAAAATCCTCCTTTTCCATCCTCCCTTCGTCGAGTCTCCTAAGCATTCCTCGGCGTAATTACAACTAATGCACATTTCTATTTTCGCCAAGCTTCCTACTAATTTCTAGGCGTAAACACATTTAACACACATTTCTAGCTTCGTCAAGTCTCCTATATTTGAAGAATTTCTAGAACTGCTAAGCTTCATACGAATTTCTATGTGTAAGTACACCTAACACACATTTAGTAATGCCAAGCCTCTTACGCATTCCTATTCGTAAACATTCTTAACACACACATCTATAGCTATGCAAAGCCTCCTAACCATTCGTTTCACAATTAAGACACATTTTTAGCTTTGCCAAGCTTCCCATGAATTTCTAGGAGTAAGCATACCTGAGAGAAACTTCTAGCTTTGGCAAGCCGATCCTCCTACACATTTGAAGAGGCGCGCACTCATATTACGTACTTATTCCTAGGCGTACGCAAGTTCGCTACACAGCTGCACTTGTTTAAGGGTTTGCAAACCTTCCTTCTGTATTCAAAGGACTACGTACAACTCACACACATTTCTAGGACATCATCACAATGAGCATACGCGCGTACACACACAACCCTCTTACGCATTACGAGGGAAGGTCCACGTCTTCGACACATTTCATGGGGTACGCAAGCCTCCTTCTTCAGAATTCACTTGAAGCAGCATGGGAAAAGTTGAGAACCACCGGTTTAGTGAATTCTTTGAACTAAAAGCCTCATCATGTTTTTGTTTGGGTAAAAAAGACATCCGCATTTCATCACGGAATAAAAGAAGCGGTTCGTTTTTTAGAAGTGGTGGAACGACCAGCGCTTCTCAAGACGTTTGCGAGAAAATTACCACACTGTATTCTCTTGTAAGGAATACCATTTGAGTTGGGGGGGGGGGGAGGAGGGAAACCATCTCAGTTCGGTAACACCACATGCACGAGCCGTTATTTTTCTCACGATATTATCAAGACAATAAAACACCGCCACTTCATTATATGTCTCAACACCGCGAAGACGTTAGAAGTTGGAAAAAAAAAGGGTCAAGTGTTTTCTGAGATTTTTCCTCTCATTTGAGACAATTACCACTTGTTGCTTGATGAAAGACAAAACCTCCCAAAGGAGGGTCAAGTGCTTCAAAAGGGAGAAGATGAAAGAAAAGAAAAAAGTCGCAACGGCCATCACAAAGGGCATACGAGTGTGATGTTGTTTCATTCAAGAGCATCGTCACCGTGATGAGATGACCGGCGATGATACTCTACCACGAATCCCGAAACCCAATTATATGCATTTGAACGCACAGCCACTAATAGCCTCATCACACTAATGCCGCGCTACCGTTCGTCAAAAGAGGACGTTGATGTGAACGTTCTTATTGTCATTTCTTTGCGTTTCTCTATGGTTGACCCGCTCACACAAATCGCAACACTTTTGACACGATCTAGAACATACATGCTAAGCCCATGGTCAACGGGTAAAATACGGCCTTCAGAGTCATCTGATATGGCTCGCGACGTCAAAATTTTGTAAAAAGTAAACCAAGTGCGACACATTTTTAGATCACTGAAGTGACCCGCGACGCAGCTCCGGATCAGTTAAGTGTCCCGCGACGTATTTACAGATCACAATGGGAATAGTTCCAGGGCACTTAAGCGACCCGTCAAACATTTTCATATCACTTACGTGATCCACCGCACAGTTCCAAATCATTTAAGTGTCCCGTTGCTAATTCCTAGATCACTTGAGTCTCTTCCGCGGCTTATTTACAGATCACTCGAATGAACTTAGGCAGAGTTTGAGATCACGTGAGCGGCCCACGGTGTAGTCCCAATTCACTTTAGTTACCTGTGGCACAGTTTCAGCTCACTTTAGTTACCTGTGGCACAGTTCCAGCCTTCTTTAGTTACCTGTGGCACAGTTCCAGCCTTCTTTAGTTACCTGTGGCACAGTTCCAGCTCACTTTAGTTACCTGTGGCACAGTTCCAGCTCACTTTAGCTACCTGTGGCACAGTTCCAGCCTCCTTAAGTGATCCGCGGCAGATTTCCAGTACAGCGGCCAACTACTCGGGCATTCCCGGGGGCCTCGAGTGCTTGTGTGGGGGGGGGGGGGCCTCATAATAATGAGATAACGATTTTCGAGATTGGTCATGTAAATTGTTAAGCGCATGCATTTTCAGTCAGCTGGAGGGCCTCAGAAAAATCAATCTGCCCTGTGGCCCATAATACCTTTAAGACGGCCCTGCTTAAGAAACAGAATTGCCGTGATCCGAAATCGAGAAATTTTTAATCCAAGTTCATCTAGTACGAAGGCTCTTAAACTATGGGTCACAGGGGCTTCTGAGATACAGAACAGTACAGATTCCACTTGTAGCTAGAGATTTTTTGAGCTATGGTTCATGACTCAAACCTAATTGGAGATGCTTCCTAGATGAATCGTACAAATCTACTTAGTTCTGTTATAATTATAAGTAATATAATTATTATTGCGTCACTGTTTTTACTAATTAAAAAAAAAAAAAACAGTCCCACTGGTCGCGAAAATTACCTTGATGTTGATTTTGGGTCGCAGCCGAAAAATATTAAGAAATTTTCCCTTTCGTAGTGAGCGTCTGTAGCCGTGGTTAGAGGAGGTCAGTTGTCAGGTAGAGTCTACCAAAAAGGGCAACGTCTACAGCCAGTGCATTATTGATACGAAAACAACATAATCAAGCTGCCGATGAACTGTCAATCGATCGAATATATACTTGAAGCGTCTTCCATGGGCTCGAGAAGATTGACTTCCTCGTTATGTCAGGCGTTTTCTGTTCTGTTCAGGTGAACATGTTTCACGTGCATCGCACGAGATAGGAAAAAAAAAAAACGAGGCATTTTTATTCACAGACCGATTAAGAGGACCGTGATCACGGATACAAGACCCCCGTCGGAACGAGCACGAATTAAGTCGATTTCCTATCGAAAATTAAGAGAAAAAAAATAAGAAATAGCAGCTCTCTAATTCAGGGAGAGCGAGCACGTCTCTCTCTCTCTCTCTCCAGCTCTCTTTTTTTTCCCCTTGTTATGCTTTTCAGAAGTGATTTAGTATACGAGTATAAATCCAATTTGTGTAATGTCTTAAATAATTAAGAACACGGAACAGGAGAACACGAAGCAAGAAAGTGAGGAGCGAAAGGTAGAGGGAGTTTTCTCTTTTTAACTACTTTTCCTTGTTTCGTAATGTTCTAATTAATCTAATCACCGCGAGAGATGCTTTTCTTCTTTTCTTTTATATATTTATTATAAGAAAACGAGGAGATAGACATAAAAGAAAACTTGGAGAATAATAGCAAATGGGGGGGGGGGGGCGTCCTCTCGGCTGGAAGACAACAGCCTGGACTATGGGTGACTCTTGAACCTTCTCGAAAATTCTCCACCAATCAGCAGCCAGTTTAGAAATGAAAGCGTTATGTGCTGTGAATCGCATTCATTAATTGATTGTTTTTTTTTCTCCTTTGATTATACACAATAAAAGACACTGTTCGTTTGTCCTTGAATTCGAATTAATTGAGTCACGTTTCTGTTATCTGAGGATTCAATGACAATCACTCTGTGTGTCTGAATTATTTTTGATAACGTACAGAAGTGATTCTCAACCACGACCTGGGGCTCATACAGGCAGGGCCGTCATTTCAATTTTTTCCAGGGGGGGGGGCAAAGCACATGTACTCAATGCATGTGTGTATATATATATATATATATATACCATTTCTAGTGTATTTTCAAAAGCCGTGGGGGGGGGGCAACGGTCCCCCCTGCCCTCCTAAATGACGAGCCTGCATACGGCCCCCCCCCTCCCATGAGTCCCCGGGAGAAATCAACTGTAATGATGGCGGGTGGTTGGGGGGGATGTAAAAAAATTAAACTTTTTTATGGGAAATCAGTTAGAAAAAATTATGACTAGCCTCAGAATACTGGAGAACTGGAGAAACCGTGAGACACACCCAAGCTCTGTCGCAAGAAGCAACGTAAAGACTTCAGCCCCACCCCCCTCCCCCCCCGGGACGGACACCGGATCATCCCCGGCAAAGCTTCAGAACATTGTAGAAATGTTCAGTAGATCCCTTCGTAGAACAGGAATACATCGTATTAGTTGTAGGGAAATACGACGACACACCAGTAGAACCAGGACCATCTTATGAATGAGCGCATCTGGACCCTGGGACCTTATGTTCATAATGGCAGAGAGTTCTGGGATGAACATGAAGAGATCTGGGTACAATACTATGGTTTTTTAAAACGTATGTAAATATGTAAACTGTTACTTTCAGCTGGTAGGGTCCTCTAGAACAGTGGTTCTCAACCTGGGGCCATACGGTTCCCTTGTGTCCTGGGATATTTTAGGGTGGCATGGATGAAAATTAGATGGAAGGAGGAGCCCCTACATGTGGCGCATGAGGGCTGAGGGTTGGGGGGGCCCTGAGGTAAGACAAGGGGCCACGAGAAGAAAATATGTTCTGAAGGGTGCCATGGACTAAAAAAGGTATCCTACTAGGATACTGTAAGAGAGCCAAGGAGGGAAATCTAGTGGAAGGAGAGCCATGACAGGCTGTTGTGTGTGTGTGTGTAGGGGGGGGGGAAGGCACAGAGAACTGTAAAAAAATACAGATGATAGATGATAAAAATTAAGCTTTTATGGAAGATTATGGTAGGAAAAACTGCGACCACTTTCAGAATCCGGAGTAACCGGGGCCGTCTCATAATAATACATCTCTAACATAAGTAACACGGCCCGCAGACCTCATATCCATAAGGAGGGATTCCACGTGATTCTGGTACTACGACTTTCGAGCGTATGTAAATATGTGAGCTCATAACTTTGCAGGGGTCTCCAGAACATGACAGTACCCACTGGCCAATGACGTTGAGACCATGCTGCATAGCACCCTATAAGAGAGAGAGACTGGACACTACATAGTCCAGGGATCTGGCGATTAACCTTATTCATAAAAATTTTCCTCTCAATTAAATTTACTCGAAAAATAGATTCAATAACTAGAAGAGGCCATACTTTGAGATGAAAAGGGACCCCAAAAACAAGAGGCCTGTGGTCCGAAGGGGAGGGACATGGATGATGACAAAATAAAGTTAAAAAAACAAAAGTTGCTATTCAGTATGAAATTGATTTTCCATCCGTCTGTAAATCTATGTATTTTAAATAACAATTTTACAATTTTTGACAGATCTTTGGAAAAATTGCTGAAAGGCAAATTGGATCTCACATAAACGATAGAATGCTTTGAAACACTTTCAAAACTTCAAAACTCGAGTTATGTCCAAAAAATCCGACACCAACAATGCTTTCTTTTTCCCAATAATGATTTTTTTTGGTCTCTGTAGTTTATTAGGGGCCATTCAAGTATTACGTAAGCAGATTTTCAGCCATTTTTGACCCCCCCCCCCGTCAACAAAAATCAGCAAATCCGAACCCCCCCCCCCCACCGATGCTGACGTAATACTTGAATGACCCCTTAACAATGCATTTTCCAACAATGCAGAGACCTGTTAAATTATTTTGTGACTTCTTTAATGCTTCTCAATCGTCTAACTATGGAGAAAATTTTTTCATGGTTGCATATTTCTGCGAGAAGAGAATATAACAGGTGAGAGAATATTACTTTCATTGAACGCGTTGTCATTTATGAATGGAATGAGACATGGGATTCAATCAGAGAGGCGCCATGAATGGTTCGGAAGATGCTAATATTATGAATGGAAAATAAAATAATGCTCTCACGTATAAATTTTATTCTCTTTACGGAAACAATGAATGGAATTACGAAAAAAAAGTACTATGAGATAACGTTATATGTAACTTTACGCGCTTTCTTTGTTATATATCGATCTTTTCGATTCACAGGAAGTTGCACAACACCCTTTTCTATTGGGGAATGCAACAGCTGAGGCATTTTTCCGCGGAAAAATTTTGGCATTTAAGGTTTGACATTTAAGATTTGACATTTAAGATTTGACATTTAAACAGAATGAAATATGAAAGTGTCATGAGAGAAATTTTCAGTTTTTAGACGTTTTCAAGAGATTCGAAGTATATCGATAGATTCCAGAATTTTTTTTTTTTACTCGATAGGATTCAATCGAGTATAAATTTGCATACTGTATTAAGCAATTCGATAAGTCTCCAAAAAAGTGATTGGTGACGAATCATTATCATATGTGTGGCGATCTATAATGTATAGGAAATGCTAATGAATGGTAATGCATAAAAGAAATGGTGATCCATGAAGATGTAAAAAAGGAGTGATTCAAAATGATTCATTCAAAGAAATTTTGATCTACGATAAGGTAAGAAATGACGATCTACAGGAATACGGGAAATGGATCCATGATGATGCAAAAAAAAAAGGTTTCATTCACGATGACAAAAGAAATGGTGGTCTACGGTGATACGAGAATAATGCTCCATGGTAATAAGCATAGAAAGTAGCTATTCATGAAGATGCAAAAAAGAGTGATTCGTGATGATTCATACAATAAATTTTGATCTACGATGAGATAAGAAATGAAGATAAACGGGGGATAGAAATGGTGATCCATGGAAATACACACAAGAAATAGCGATTCATGAAGATGCAAAAAAAAGATGTAATATCAATAACGATGCATTCAAGAAATTTTGATCCATGATGAAATAAGAAATGGCGAAATACGGTGATCCATGATGACAGATACAAGAAATGGCGAAATACGGTGATCCATGATGACAGATATAAGAAATGGAGATCCACGATGACACAAAAAATGCGATCCATGATGATGCAAAAAAAAAGAAAATAAAAAAAATTGATCCATGACGATGCATATAAGAAATTTCCATCCTCTATGACATTAGAAATGACAATCTACGGCAATAAAGGAAGTGGCGATCTATATGATGACATAAGAAATGGCGGTCCATGATGACAAAAAAAAAGGCGATCCAGAAAATGACAATCTGCTGTATTACAAGAAATGAAACTCTTTGATGGCTAATCTCTATCTCATCACATGATGAGATGGTTTTATATGACTCTATTCATAATAATTAAGGTACCAAAGAATAGACGGTCAAACGCAGAAATTCCAGTCTCCTTCCCAATACTAACTTTCAAAGGACCTAAGGTTCCTTTTGAACCATGGATTGGATTTTAAATTTTCTGGCGCAAGGACCAATTTGATCAAACTGCGCCAAAACAAATTATAAAAATAAGAAAAATCATCCTTTTGTCATGTCAAAATACTAAAACTATGCATGATAAAAAGCAACGTAAAGCATAAAACAATGACATGAATTGTAAAAATCTATAATTTATTATAAAAACCAATGGCTTTGATGAATTTAAAAATGCGAGATGCATCGCTATTGTCATTTAAAATATCATGAAGTGAAAGATGACTATGACCAAAAGCGGTCGTAAAATGATGACGATGATATGAACAAGTAAAAGCATGGGCAATGGTCAATGGACTTTGACAATGTGGGCACTGTGGCTGACTCTCTCGTAATAAAAGATATGATTGTGTGATACGACTGTGTCCTATGCGCAACCGGGCAAGCAGAACTTCCTCCTTTCGGTTAGTTCTGCAGCTCGAACGCCAATCGCCAAGTGTGGGCTTGATGGCATGTAATTTGTTATTAATTTGATTGTTCCAATGGTCCTGCCAGCGGTGATGCATCACTTCCCGGAGGATTGAGAAGTGGTCACTGGCAGGTACCAAAAGGTTATTGTCAATGTTAGTTGTTGTTCGAGCTGCGGTGTCTGCTTTTTCGTTGCCCGGTATTCCAACATGACCTGGTACCCAGTAATATTTTACTGTGGTACCATGATGAATGAGGTAATGCAGTTCATGAAAAATGGCATGAATGAATGGATGAGTGTGGAAACTGACGGAACACAGTGCTTGTAATGCGCTGAGAGAGTCACTATAAATGATGCATCGTCGGTGGCGTTTGCGTCGTATATGACGTAGAGCCTGAAGGATTGCGTACAGTTCTGCCGAATATATAGAGAATGTGTCTGGAAGTTTGAAAGATGTCTCCTCACAGCAAATGTAGGCACAACCGACATGGCCAGGGCTCTTGGAGCCGTCGGTATATATGGGGAAGTACCTGTTGTACCTGCCCCTGTGCCTAAAGAATATCTGTCGATATATGACATCTGCTGTGGTGGCTCTAGGGTATAATGATAATGAAAGAGAGACATCTGGCAGAGACTGCTCCCATGGTGCCAGTTGCCAAGCAACTGGGGCCACACGACTGATGTCTAATTCTAGTTCTTCCACAAGTGCCCTCATACGAAGACCGTAAGATGGAACACATGAAGGGCGAGCAGCAAATAGTCTATGAAATGAGGGATTAAAAATGACACGATGAAGTGGATGATCTGGAAAAGACTTCATCTTGATAAAATATTTCAAGGAAAGTTGCTGGCGTCTTGATGTCAGTGATGGCTCGTTGCATTCGACATATAGGCTCTCCATTGGAGACGTCCGGAAAGCTCCAGAACAAATCCGCAGGGCGAGATGGTGGACTGGGTCGAGCACACTCAGATAGCTCCGAGGTGCCGACCCGTATACAATGGAGCCGTAGTCGAGCTTCGATCTTATTAAAGCTTTGTATAAGTGGAGGAGCGACTTACGGTCAGCTCCCCACGATGTAGAAGAGATGACCTTCAAGAGGTTCATCGTCTTCATGCAACGAGCTCTTAATTGCGCAATTTGAGGTTTAAAAGTGAGTTTCTTGTCGAATATGATGCCGAGGAATTTAGTGTTTTCTACAATAGGTATTAGATTGTTATTGAGAAACAACTGTGGGTCATCGTGTAGGTCTCGACGCCGGCAAAAATGCACAGCGACGGTTTTGTCTGCGGAGAAAGAGAAGCCGTTATCATGTGCCCACTTGCTGATCTTGTTGAGTGCGGTTTGTAATTGTCTCTCGGCTGACCTCATATTCACTGATTGATATGATATCAACAGATCATCCACGTAGAGTGCGCCAGTGACAGACAACGGGAGTTGGTTCAACACCCCGTTGAGTCTTAAAATAAAAAGTGTTACACTTAAAATGCTACCTTGAGGTACACCTTGTTCTTGAATTTGGGGAGCTGATAACGTGCTTCCGATCCGTACCTGAAAGATGCGGCGAGCAAGAAAGTTCTTAATGAAAATGGGCAAGTTGCCCCGCAAGCCGCTATTATAGCGGTCGGAAAGAATTCCGTGCCTCCAAGTACGGTCGTAGGCCTTTTCTATGTCGAAAAATATGGCTAGCATATGCTCCCTCTTCACAAATGCTTGTCTTATTGATGTCTCAAGGCGTAACAAATTGCATGTTGTGGACCTGAACCGTCTAAAGCCGCTTTGATGTTTAGATAAAATATTGTTAACCTCAAGGTAGTGCATAAGGCGATAGTTGACCATGCGTTCCATGAACTTACATAGACAACTGGTCAAAGCAATAGGTCGGTAACTATTGGGTTGCTGAGGATTTTTGCCAGGCTTCGGGAATGAAAGAACTATGGCTGCTCGCCAGGTGTCAGGAAATGAATGACTGACCCAGATCCGATTAAATAATATGAGTAAATGTGACAGTGATTCTGGTGATAGATGCCGAATCATGGAATAATGAATGGCATCGGGCCCTACAGCTGAGTCAGGACTTCGCTGCAAGGCCGTCGTCAGTTCATGAAGGGTGAACAATGAGTTGTATCCTTCCGGTGTAAAAGGCCGGAAGGTGTACGATGTACGTTCGGCCGATGATTTAATGGGATGAAACGATGGGGGATAATTCGCATCACTGGAGACAGTGGCGAAATGGGCGGCGATGGTATCCGCAATATCCCTCACATCGCTGATGATAGTGCCATTGGTGTTTAAAATGGTGATTGGATGAGACTGATAATGACCATTGATTTTTCGGATCCGGTCCCAAATGTCTTTCGATGAAGTAGATGAATTGATTCCCGTGGTAAACTTTTGCCAGGACTCGCGTTGAGCCTGGCGCCTGGTTCTTCTCGCTATCGCCTTTGCTTTTAAAAACGCCAACTTGTTGTCATGGGTAGGATACCGCCGGAACCTACTCCACGCTTTCTTTTGTGCTTTAATCGTAAGATTACATTCGTGGTTCCACCAAGGTTTAGGAAATTTAGGAAGTTTCGAGGAGACTTTGGGTATTGTTTCTTTGGCTGCTGAGATCATACAACTGGTCACAAGGTCGACACAGTGGTCGACGTCGGGTTGCGAAATCATATCCTCCGTGATTTCTGCCTTGACCGTGAAGTCTGCCCATCGGGCGGCCACAAGCTTCCACCGAGGAGGACCCTCAGGTATGCTATGGCTTCGATCAAGGCACTTAACCACTAGAGGAAAATGATTGCTCCCGTGGAGGTCCGGATCAACCGACCAGGACCAGTTGGGCAAGAGTGAGGGTGAACATAAGGATAGATCTATTGCAGTGAAACTATTGTTTGGGGCATGAAAATGAGTGAAACTGCCATCATTCATGATGGCGAGGTCCATGTCTTCTAACAGTCGTTCAACCATTTCGCCACGTGGGGTGTTGCTGTTAGAACCCCATATCAGGTTATGTGCATTGAAGTCTCCAAGAAGAAAAAATGGTGGAGGTAATTGATCAATCAGATCTTCTAGATCTCTCTGTAAGATGGTGTCATTTGGTGGCAAATAAATAGAACAGATGGTAATTCTTAGGCCTGTAGAGATTTCCACCGCGATGGCTTGCAGGTTCGTGCGCAGCGTTAAAACGCGCGACGACACATGATGTGGAACCAGCAGAGCAACACCGCGGCAGGCTCTACTCCCGTCATCGTAATCAATACGGAACAGGGAATGTCGCCTGATGTTCCATGTCTCCGAGGGCTTCGTAAAAGTTTCCTGGAGTGCCACGCAAACAGGATGATAACGATTGATCAAATCCTTGAGATCTTCGTAATTGGATCTAAGACCACGAATGTTCCATTGAATTATGTTGGCCATAAATTTCAATTTCAAATAGAAGTAGACGGTTCAAGGTCCTTAAATTTATTCCGGTCAATCTTGCGGCGGGTAGTACCGGATTCTGTAGGATTGTCAAAATCCATGTCACCAATCGATGTGTCATCGATAAGTGACACATTTTTAATGGTGGGATGTGTCAAAGCTCTCTGTATGGCTTTTTTGGAATACCCCGTCTTGAAAGGTTTCTTTTTTGTTTTATTTCCAGAACTAATTTTCGGTTTGGTACCAGTAGATATTTTGAATGTGTTCGCTGTTGCTTTTCCCGCTTCTTCTTCGGAGGTAGTGGACTCCCTCCGGAATCCAGCGGAGCAACAGCAGCCACAACTATTGCATGGTTGATTGGATGAAGTTTGAGTGGATGTGTTAGCAATTGGTTCGGTCTGAGTTGTAATAGAAACTTTTGTTACACTGTTAATCTTGTTAGTAGTCGGTGATTGTGAAGTCGTATTGGCGTATGATTTACCAACGATTGGAGCTTGGTTAGATGTTATGCGACGACGTGCTTCGATATAAGTTATGTTATTAAGGACCTTGATCTTCTGGATCTCTTTTTCTTCATTCCATTTCGGACACTTCCTGTCAAATGCGGGGTGAATGCCACCGCAATTGACGCACTTGAATGATGTTGAAGTGCAGTTGTCCGAAATGTGGTCCTTCTCACCGCATTTTGCGCAGGTGGGTTGACTGCGGCACGCCGTTCGTGAGTGACCGAATTTCTGGCAGTTGAAACATCTTACGGGGTTAGGTATGTATGGGCGGATTTTGAGACTATAATAGCCTATCTTAATATCTTTCGGCAATATCGGTGATGAGAATGTCAGAATTATGTTACGTGATGGAGCTGGATTGCCATCTTTGCGGCTCATGATATGTTTGGCAGATGTTACGCCTTGAGACGCCAGCTCCTCTGTTAGTAGTTCTTCATCCATATTAATCAAGTTAGTATCTGAAATCACACCACGTGAATAATTCAACGTGGGATGGATTTTGACTATTATTGGAATGTCTCCGAGAGATGTGAGCTTTTGAACGAGTTCGGATTGTTTAGGTGTGTTAGTTTCAATGAGAAGGTCTCCTGAACGAAGAGCCTTCACTGATTTTAATGTGCCTATTGCGCCATAGAGAGCTTTGTCTATTATGAATGGTGACACTTTGGCCAGTGGTTTATCAGTGTCAGTACAATGCAGGAAGAAAAATGAAACAGTAGGAGCAGGATCAGTGACAATAGTTTCGCTCATAGCAGTTCTTTGACGTTTTGGTGCATTTTGATTTTTCCCCATTTTGGAGATAATGTGTTCGGCCCCTACCGACCATGCCCACCATGGAGCCCTACAAGGGGACGCGCACACGTAACCGATGAAGGTTAGTAGCAACGCCAGGTTAGGTAGGAGCTATACACCACCGAAGCAGGCGAGCAGACGCGTTCAAGATCCAAGATCGCCGTGAAGCAGCACCAACAAACCTCAACGACGTCCGGCAGGCCCGGCCCCTCTACCTGCCCAGTAGTGTAACCCCTTTAGCCACCGAGGCGACCAGCCGATTGACCCAGACGGGGCTAATCCAGGCCTCCCGTTTCGGCTGAATCCGAGGCCAAAGCTAGCGCATCAGGCTAACCAGGATCCCCATCTCCAGCCTTACGGGTCTCCACGCACGGCAAACACGCAGGTAGACAGCGTCCCGGATAGAGCATACGCTAGAAGCAATGCCCCATCCGGGAGGACCCCTCCCCGCCTGAGCGGGGCCCACAATGAGGGGTTGGACACAAAAGACAAAAACATGTACAGGACAAAACGAGACGCAAGACATGTACTACAAGATGTGTCGAAATAAACATGTAATTTGGGCTATTGAAGGTGAAGTATATGAGCACAAAAAGCGATGACAATGACGTGTGATAGATTTGGCGTTACCCAGGGTGCAGCACCACGAGGAGGCCTATCACATTACACCCCTTGAACCATGGACCAAAAAGTCTCGTGTCTAGAAAAAAGGACGGTATTTCCTCGGTTTTTCAAGAAGTTTTTTGAGACTTTCCAAAGTTAAGAACCAATACATTCGGTTCTTCAAAATGCGATTCCTAACACTGATAACAGTTTCGACCTTAATTCTTGCAGACACGTGCGCCCACTAAAATATCTTCATTAAACATATTTGTTTTATTTATAAGTGTCCGTTTTCTAGAATCAACCGAGGTGCGATCAATTAAGGTGTCTCACAATCGTAATTACACGCCACCGTCGCGTATTTTCATATTATCAAGAAAGTCGAATAGCATTTCATAACCACTCTCTTTTCTTTCCTTTCGGTTCTACATCATTCTGTAGAAATTTTCAGGGACGAGACAAAACTCGCTTCTCATTTTTTTCAAAGACCTCGTTTCTAATAAACAGAATAAAAGTCCATTCTTCTTCATTAAATGTTAATTACTTCCTATAAATAAGTCCTAGGGAGAAAAAAATACACCCATTTTTCACGTATATAAGCAACTTTTTTTTCTTATAATACACACATTGACGTCATCATTACGTGGTGTTTACATTCGAATTCAATTATTCTTAGAAACTTTGATTCAAAACAATTTTTTTTAATCTTTATTATTTCCTCTTTGAGAGTGAAATATCAAGTATTGCGTTATAGGGTATCTATCGGCCTCGCAAAATTTAAGGAACGGGTGCATGGAGGGGAGCAGAGTGTTCTTCAACTTTTTCTACAACGGTGGACCGATAAAAAAAGTGGCCGAACAATTCTATAGAAATGAGAGAAATAATTTGCGGACACGGCACAAATATACCGAAACTAAGAGTGATTGAGGACCAGCAAAAAATAAGTAGTTGGGAGAAATAATTTCGTTGTCGGCAAAAAAATAAATGGGAGAAATGGTTTGCTGACCGTCAAAAAGTAAATAAGCGAGACGTAGGATTTGCAGACCGTCGAAAATAAGTTAATGGGGAAAATGTAAATGAATCGTAGACAAATGTAAATAAATAAATTTTCAAACTGGCAAAAAAAAAGAGAAATAATTTGTAAGCCGGTAAAAAATACATGAGAGAAATAACTTGCGGACCAGCAAAAATAGTTAAACAAATGTGAGAAATGATTAGCAGACGGAGAGAGAAAAATAGAAATAATTTGCAGACCGGAAAAAAAATACGAAAGATGATTTGTAGACCGGTAAAAAATATGTATAAAGGAGAAATAATAACTAATTGGAGCAGCGTTTCTCAACCTTTATAAGCCCAAGGACCAGTAAAATATCTGAAACAATTCGACGGTCCACTTGTGTCCCGTGTAACGGGACACTCCAGTATTTTCAGTTGTTACGAATTGTTTTATGCATTTGTCCAGTTCTTTCAACGATGTTTATTTAAATTTGTAATGCTTACTGAAATAGTGAATAAACAGCGTTTTCATATTCATCATGATAATTATGGCTATAAATACAAATTTTCATCTTACGTATACGTCAGGATAGACTTTTTTCCTCAATTTTTCAGTAATTTTAACTGCAATTAGGGATTTTGCTGAGGTTGTGGCAACATTTATGATGACAATTGGCGACGTCCCGTATTTCATCTTATTTAAATTCCAAGTTCCCTTTATTTTTCTAATGAAATATGAGAAAAATATTGAAGCCCAAATACATCTTTTGGCTATAAGCAGTGATATCTCGTATTTAGGATCGCAATTCCCCGCATTTTCTTTCATGAGGTATGGCGAATCTAAGTATATGAAGGTACAGTTTTAAGATATGGATTTAAACCCATAGCATATTAGTAATATAAATTGCAATTGAATAATTTTTCATTCAGTTAGAATTGAATTATCGGGTATGCCTGTGGACTACCTATGCCATAGTCACGGACCGCACGTTGAGAAACGCTGAATAGGAGAAATATAACTTACGAACGACAAAAAAAAATTAAAAATGTGAAGAGTATTTCGTGGAGAGGCAAAAAAGAATATAAAAAGTGAAGAATAATTTGCAGACAGGCAAAAAATAAATAAAAGAAATAATTTGTGGACCGGCAAAAACTGGATTAATAATTTTTAAGCCGGTAAAAAACCTAGAGAAATAATTTGCGCAAAATACAAAATAAATGTGAGAGATGATTTGCAGACCGGAAAAAAATATGTATAAAGGAGAAATAACTTACGGACCGCCGAAAAAGCACGTAAATGGGAGAAATTATTTGCGGATTGACAAAAAAGGAAATAAATTTGAGGAACAATAAAATTTTGGGGCTGCCAAAAAGTGAATGAGAAAAATGATTTGCAGACCGGCAAGCAAGCTGAAAATGATTATCTGTGTGTGTGTGTGTATACGCTATAAAAATCTACAATTTTGTACCGATCGTCGCCAAATTTTACGTATATACAAAACAGGACCCGACTTGAATAATAGACCATTTTAAAAGTTTATCAGAGATGGAAAAATTCCAGAAATTTGCGAAAAACTGTCGAGCAACAATGGTTGGTGACAATAACGTTCGGAATGTTTGGTTTTACCGTGGTTCGCTAGCACTGCGTTTCATACATATTTATCCCTTTACAATGTTTTGTCTTTCCTCTTATGCTTTTATTATATGGAGAAAACTCGGGGAACCAGAACCAAAATTTTTATGCCGATTCCTGGCCCCGATAGCGAGCCATAACTCGGGCAGTGCCGTGAATTTTTGCTAGTGAAGAAATACAGTTCGTAGACCCGCTGTGAGCTAAGACAGAAATCACAAATAAGGGGTCATTCAAGTATTACGTCAGCATCGGGGGGGGGGGTTTCCGATTCATGCTGACTTTTGATGACAAGGGGGGGGGGGGTTTGAAGCTTGCTTACGTCATCAACCACCCCTCTTTCAAGATATGAAATATTCTAAGCTGCTGACGAAATTTTGCTGACGGGGGGGGGGTCAGTGTTTTGCTGACTTTTGCTGACAAGGTGGGGGAGGGGTCAAAAATGACTGAATATCTGCTTACGTAATACTTGAATGGCCCCTAACCAAAAAAATAGACGGTATAATATATAAAAAATAAACCAGTAAAATGATATATACAGGGCTATATGAATTGGATGAAATGCTTTGCAGATTGGCAGGAAATTCCTACGGGCCAGCAGTTGAGGAACACTGAAGTAGACGATGTTCCAGACGGGATATAAGTGTGAGATATACCTCAAATATATATTATAGATACGATGCGCCAATATCATATAAATAAATATAATAATATATATGTATTTTTGCCATCATCCGCCATTGATTCAAGGTACGGGTGGCCTCGGGAAGTTCAAGGAGGACCACAAACTGCGCCGTGGCATTTAAAGGCCGCGCTGCCGCTTCTATTTACCACCACGCTGTAATCACGTGCGCTGGCTGGCCAATGTCCCTTTAACTGGCACAATTCTTTCCTCGTGACTGACTGACGGGGGAAAAAAAACGTAAACAAACCTGAGAGAGTGGAAAGGAAAGAAACAAAAAATAAGAGGAACATATAAGAAAATATTTCTGTTTTTTCGGACACGTGGAGCTAGCTCTTCCCGCAAAGCCATAGAAAATGTTCTAGAAATTTCTTTTTGAAAAGAAACGGGACGACAATATTCTTTTCAGAGAGAACTTTGTGTTATAGAATAGAGAAATATAAAAATTATATATATATATAGTATATATTGTATACCTGAATGACGTTATTGATTGCGTCACGTTTCCCACTCGTTGCGACCAAGACGTGATGAACACGTCTTCGAAATCAGGTAACTGACATCGACACATGGAAAACTGCGCACTTTAACCCTGTCGTTCCCAACTTGGGGTCCGCACCCAGCGGAGAGCCACAATATGATTTTTAAGGAAGGCAATTTGGTTTTTAATAGAAGCAATCAAAATTCATGAAAATTCATATTCAATGAAAAAGTAATTCTTCAGAACTTCATAACCAATGAAAAAAATTAATTTCTGAATAAATGAAATTCATATCCAATGAAAAATAAAAATTCACAAATAATTCATATTTATTGAGAAACCAATTCCAGAATTAATGGAAATTCATATTTAATGGAAAAAAATGATCTTAGAAAATAAATGAAATTCTTTAATAATTTAGGGCTTCCCTATTTGATACGGAGTGCTATGCTCCTCTATTGGATCCAACTGTTAACACGCCACTGAGTGAATCACGATACCACAGTATGACTTGTTGGCCACTGGAGTTGATGGAAACTTTTTTTTTTTGCCTGCACTGTCTCCGAAGTCGAAAACTCCTGCTTCAGACCAGGTTAATAATCTTTTGGGCTTTTTCCAAGTGGGAATAAACGTTCCCTTTTCGAATAATTAGAGCTATATGTCACGGAAAGTGGGCAAGGATGTAAGCAGGGCCTATATTCTTGGGGGTGGGGGCGCACACAGGCTAATTTGGGTTTTGACGGGAGCACCGAAAACCTCTGCAATAAAATTTTGAGTTTTTAACCTTCAAAAAGCATTTCGAAATCATATAAATTGTTAAAAACTTTAATTAAAGAATATTTTTCAGTTCAATGTACTTTGAATTTTTTTAAATTTTCAATAATTTGGGGGGGGGGCTGCAGGGGATTCATATCACCACCACCATCCCACTTATCTTTTAAACGGCGGGGGCACAAGGTTTTACAAGATGCTTAGGTGGGGTGCGTCGAAAAAGAGTTGGGAACTTCTCTTTAACTCAGGGGTTCTCAAACTGTGCACCGTGGCAACCTGGTGGGCCGGCAACCTCTGTCAGAGGCATGGCCCCACATCCTGGAGCAAGGCCCCTAGGCTGGAACCTTTGGCGGGCCCCCCCCCCCCCAGACCAGACTTTTCACGGGTCCCCTCCGCAGTGAATTTATAGCGTGAAAATACATACAAAAAAATGACAAGAATCATCCGGGTGGAAGCCATGGTCAGGGGCACTGCAGAGTGATATGTTATTTCTGTGGAGAGCTGCGAATGAACGTTGATCAAGGTAAGGGGCGCCGCTAGTGGGGAAAAAGTTTGAGATCCCCGCTTTAACTTTTTAAACGACCATTTTTTCTAGTAATGGTATTTTAAAATATTTTTGGGCTTGAGGTTGATTTGAGGGAAGACATTCATTTAGCTTACTGATTGACGCATATCGATAAAATTATTAAGAAATATTAATTAATCAATTAATTAATATAATTACATATAAATTATGTGTAGATAAATTAGTTTTTTTCGTTGTTGTTTCTGAAGTAATGGAAAGATGGTAGCTCCAATGACAGGTGGTAAAATAGTTCACCATGGACGGTTAAAAATTGAATGAATTTAGTGGGAAGTGTACTTCCCACTGCGTTAGAAAGGGTTAAACTCTTACACACTGTACAAACGTTGATGGTGCCTAGGGATAGGCCTTGTTCAGACGAATCAAAAGGCAATCTATCCACGAGGCGTTGTCTACAATATACATACTCAATCTGCGCAAAAAATGATCCGTGGCGATCCATAACCATATGTGACGATCTATAATGTACAGGAAATGGTGATTAATGGTTACACATAAAAGAAATGGTGATCTAATCTATTAATATGCAAAAATAGAATGATTAGTGAAGATAGGCCTGAAGGACATTTGCTCCTCACTTGGGGTCACGTTCTTGGAGCTTCCCGCATTTACCGATAGGTGGCTTCGTTCGGATGGGATACATCTAAATAAGAAAGGGGTCTGGGAGGTTTACGATAGTCTTAGGTCAGGTTTTTTACTCCCAGACCACGTAGTCGGGAATGCGGGTTAGTTAATGATAATCACAACAGTACTGACGGGGAATTACCCACCTCTGACTTGGATGGCTTCTCGATTGACAACAAACCACCGGGCAAATTAAAATGTGTGTTAAGAAATGCCAGGAGCTTGGGTAACAAGAAAGATTTTTTAGAAACTATGATAGTTGTGGAGGACTTGGATCTTATAACCATTACAGAATCTTGGGCAAACGATGGGGATGAATCTTTCTTACACATCTCAGGATACGATACTTTTTTGAGAAATAGATCTGATAGGAAAGGGGGTGGAGTGTTGATATACGTGAAATCATGTTTGAAGGCTAGAGAGTGTAACGTGCAGAGAAGTGATATTGAAACCATATGGGTTGAACTTGAGAACAAAAGACGTCATAAGCTTATTGTTGGGGTTTGTTACAATCCACCGAATAGGGATCAAAACTATATCGCCAAAATGCATGATGAAATTTCCTACATGTGTAAGCGAAAGAGGGTTCTCATACTAGGGGATTTCAATTACCCGGGTATTGATTGGGAGAACCTTTCATCTGGAAATCAGTATGAAAGAGACTTTCTTAAGTTGGTGCTCGAAAATTTTTTGTATCAGCATGTATCAGAAGCCACTAGGGGTACTGCTATTTTGGATTTAGTTCTTACTAGTTCTGAGGATCTTGTTGAACATGTTTCGGTGGGGGAAGAGTTTTCTTCCAGTGATCATCGTATCGTCAGATTTCACTGTAACTTTTCCTCGGGTAAAGTTGATAACAAAAGACTGGTTCCTTGTTTTCGGAGAACTAACTTTGATGTTTTGCGAAGAAGGTTAGCGGAAGTTTTCAAAGACCGGTTGGAATCAGTAGGGGTGGTAAGTCAATGGGAAGAATTTAGTACGAAGCTATCCTCTGTTTTGCATGACGTCATACCCTTTGTTCGAAAAAAGCGTGTTTGTACATCACACCCTCTATGGTTCACGGATAGCGTGCGGAACCTTTATCTTGAAAAGAAAAGAGCATTCAGAGAGTATAAAAGTGGACGAGGTGACCTATCATTGTTTACTGATAAAAGAAGACTGTTGAAGAAAGCGATAAGGGATAGTAAAAAGCAAGTTGAATCTAGGTTGGCAGATAACATTGGCTCTGACCCAAAATCATTTTTTCGATACGTCAATAATGGATGTAAGGGGACAGTTGGCCCCCTCTCGATAGGAGGCTCAAAAGTAGAGAGCAATGTAGGCATGTGTAGTGCTTTCAATGACTTTTTCGCGTCGGTTTTTAATGGAGATAATGATATTCGATATACGGGTGTTGCATGGGGTAATAAAACGCTCAACGATATTCAAGTGGAAGACGTGGAGGTCCTAAATCTTCTAAGAAATGTATGTGCAAGCAAAGCACCAGGACCAGATGATATCTATCCCAGGGTTCTCAGGGAAGGTGCTAATGAATTGTTGGGGCCAGTCGCACAGATATACAGGAGTAGTGTTGTTGAGGGTATCGTCCCGAGAGATTGGAAACTGGCTAACGTTGTTCCGATATTTAAGAAGGGTAGTAGAGAGGTGGTGTCTAATTATCGTCCTGTGAGTTTGACGAGCTCCCTCTCGAAAATTTTGGAAATTATCATCAAAAGGCAGTTTGTGAAGTGGATAGACGAGAATAATGTATTGTCGGATAATCAGCATGGGTTCAGGAAGGGGAAGTCATGTGTAACTAACCTCCTTTGCTTCTATGATTACGTGACTAAGGCTTTGGGTAAGAGCAAAAATGTCGACGTTGTTTACCTTGATTTCCAGAAGGCATTCGATCGGGTCCAACATGGCAAACTCTTGAAGCGTTTACACGAGATTGGAATAGGGGGCAACTTGCTGAATTGGATAGAATCGTGGTTAAGAGATAGGTCGCAACGAGTTATGGTGAACGGGGAATTCTCTGGTTGGACAGACGTCACAAGTGGAGTTCCTCAGGGAAGTGTCCTTGGCCCCATACTTTTTTCACTTTTTATCGACAAACTCGATCAGGGTATCGATGGAATTACTAGCAAATTCGCAGATGATGTGAAGCTAATGGGGGTAATCGGAAATGAAAGCGATAGGGAGTTGCTCCAGACCAACTTAAACAAGATTGCAGCATGGGCAAATGAATGGAGCATGACGTTTAGCGTAGATAAGTGCATGGTCGCTCATTTTGGTTCGAACAACCCACGGTTCTCTTACGAGTTGAATGGTGTCACTATCCCGGATGCAACTAGAGTTACCGATTTGGGAATTCTCATTGACGAGCGACTTAAGTTTTCTGAACATTGTTCAGCGGTTGTCAAAAAATCGAATAGAATGCTTGGTCTCATTTTCAAAAAGGTCTCGTCGCGTTCTCCTAAAGTCATTCTTCCGCTTTTTCGAGGCTTAGTTCGTCCTGGACTGGAGTATGCTGTAAGGTTTTGGAGACCATACCTACAGAGGGACATAGACTTGGTTGAAGGGGTGCAGAGAAGAGCTACGCGTGTCCTTATTGGCACACAGGGCTTGAGTTATGAAGAAAGACTTCATTTTTTGAATATGTTTACATTGGATGAACGCAGGTGTCGAGGAGATATGATCGAAGTGTTCAAAATTTTCAATGGGATGGATAGGATGGACCATGAACTTTTAGTACACCGCCAATCGACTGCTTTTACAAGGGGACACCAGTATCGATTGGTGAGGGACAATGCAAGGTTATGGTGTCGCAGGGAATTTTTCTCCAATAGGGTTGTTAATAAATGGAATAGCTTACCCCCGGAGGTAGTAAATTGTAACACAATTGACACGTTTAAAAAGAAATACGATAAACATGTTGGGGTAAATCGAGAAGCTATCCATTCTTAGAATAAGACAACCATAAGTATTCTTTATGGGCATTGTATAATATTTTATCATGTGTAAATATTGTTTGTAATTTGTGTTAATTGCATTTTTAATGGGGTTGCTGTATTTTTGAAACATATGACAACCATATTTTTATGGGCATCTTTTTATCAGCCACCTCGTTGGGCATTTTGCCTGTTGTGGCGTTGTATTTGTATTTATTTGTATTTGTATATATGTACAAGAAATTTCGATCCACAATGAAATAAGAAATGGCGGTCTACAGCGATATGTGAAAAGGTGATCGATGATAATATTCACATCATCCTAACATCCTAACCGAACGGTGACCCAGTACATATTCCAAGCAATTTCTAACTGAAAGGTCACCGCCGCATTATGATATCATCTTTTCCCACGGGGGGGGGCAACAAAGGACTGGACCCCTGCCCTCCAACACAAACCCCCAGTGTGACCCCGAGCACCCACCAACCAGAGGACCAAAGGAGCTAGAGAAACTAATAGAGGCAGGACTCAGCTGTGGGAGCCGAATAGGGCACTTCACAGGTCCTGAGATATGGTATTGTTTCATGCCTATTAGAGAATAGACAAAAAAAAACCACATCAATATGTTTTTGAAACATAGTTAACACTGGAAAACATTACAATCGTGTCGCTAAAATGTTGATCAAAAACATCCTTAGTTGTCTTTGCTATAGATAGCAAGTCGGATAATATTCACAATAAATGGCAAATACATATAAAGAAATGGTGATCCATGGAGATGCGGGAAAAAAAAGTGATTCGAGATGATTCATACAAAGAAATTTTGTGATCTACGATGAGATAAGAAATGACGATCTACGGGGATATGGGAAATGGACAGATTTCCAACTGACCATTTCCAATATCGTTGGAAATACGTGAAAAACCGGGTCATTTTTTCAAAAACGTTGAGACACACAGAAAAACTGAAAAAAACTGTCCCGGAAAATACGGGACGTATGGTCACCCAAGATATACTGCAAAAGAAAGAAAAGGTTAAGATATCACATGCGTCAGCCTGCCATATCCAATGGCTACAGGTGGAATAACTTCTTCAGCGACGTCACGAACTTCGCGAGGAGGCCTCCTGCTATAGATGGTGTTGCTCAAACCCCACGAAGGTGGACGTTACTGGTGCCTATGGAAAGATCCCGTTGAGACGAGTCTAACGATACCTCGATTATGTGAAAATGGAGCACCTGTACCGCACAAGAGGTGCAAAAAACGGAATAACGCCAGAACTTGCAGCCGTGTCAATGACACAGCCCACCCAATTTTTTGGTGAAGTAAAAAGGAACAAAAACAAAATGGCGCCTCCATTCACCTTCACCAATAAGATACACAAAGCACACTTTCGGAAATTATCTGACAAGCGATGCAGATTGACCTGTCAAGGGAAATCAACCTACATACCACAAAAAGAGAGACATGGGAAACACCTCTCATCTGCCGTACGTTGTGAATAAAAATTACTGAGTGAGGTCATCGGTCAAAATAAATATGCAAATGCGATCCCCCCCATTCTCATTGCTCGTCTTTTCCTGACCTATCTTAACGATAACGTAATCTCTTGACGTGTTCTAAATGAAAATGGGATACAAGTCAGGGTTAGTTGAATTGGATAGACATTCATGTTTGCGGATCATGTTGAACTTTTGACAGGAGTGGAATCCCTGAAGGAAGTGTCTTAAGTTCAATGATATTTTTGATCGTGGGAAATTGGAGAATAATTGTAACATGAGTATGAAATTTTTCTTTATGCAGGGTTTCCGGACTAAAGGTATCCAAAAGTAAGGAAAAACCGCACATGATTTCTTATAAATTCAAGTTGCATTGAAGATGGTGGCAAGTTTATTTGTGGTTAATTAAAGTTCAATGTGACGCCTTCAGTGGCTCTGCAGATTTCCAAACGGTGCTCGATCTTTCGCCAAGTGTTTGGTAGCATTTGAAGTGCCATTTAAATCACTTGCCGCACACGCTGTTTCAAATCATGTGGGACGCTCTAAATTTAACTCAGTTCGCCCATGGCGTTCGACATGAGTGCAAATCATTGCAGCACTTATCAGACGTAGGGCCTGTTGCGAATTTCGGGGTTCCTTAGCTCCACCCCATTTTATATATTTTGTGGGGGGGGGGGGAAATAACTGTGAATTCATAGATTCGTGCATTATCACAGAATACTGAAAAATATATGCTCACCAATGAAAAAGGAAAATCCCAGAATTGATGAAAATTCTTAAATTCAGAAATAATGAGAGAAAGAATCTCAGAATGAATGAAATTCCCAAATCTCAGATTGATGGAAATTCGAAATTAATGAGAAAAACCCAGAATTTATAGAAATTCAGAACTAATGGGAAAAGTAATTCCAGAATTGATTGAAACTCAGAATTTGATGTCGGAAATAATGTCACACCGTGGGCTTGGTGGGACCGCACCAGTCCACACCCTAAAGGGCTGCTCTGGTGTAAATTCAGCTAGTCCAAGCACCTTGAAGTTGAGAGCCACAGGCAAACCACTTCTGCGAAAAGGGTCTCAAAGCAGCTGACTACAATGCGCACGGACGATCTTGTTATGCTGGGTGCCCACCGGTTAGACACAAGACACCTGTAGACCAGTTTAGTTATTCCTGTTTACATATTTATATGACGCGAATTTTCGATTTTTCTGACTGATCAGAATTATCCCTAATTTATAGCGTGAAAATATATACAAAAAATGATAAGAATCATCCGGGGGGCCCCAAGGCTGGAGCCCCGTTAGACCCACCCTAGTGGGTCAGGGGCACCGCAGAGTGATATCTTATTTCTGTGGAGAGCTGCGAATAAACGTTGATCAAGGTAAAGGGCGCCGCTAGTGGGAAAAAGTTTGAGATCCCCGCTTTAACTTTTTAAACGACCATTTTTTTCTAGTAATGGTATATTAAAATATTTTTGGGCTTGAGGTTGATTTGAGGGAAGACATTCATTTAGCTTATTGATTGACACATATCGATAAAATTCGATTTAAATAAGAATTCAACTTAAATTTAAATTACATTTATGAATTTAAATTTTAATTTAATTTAAAAATCGATAAAATAAGATTTTACATTGACTGATCAATGTGTGTTGCGCCACACAAATCAACGTGAACAACAATGACTAAGCTTGTGTGAAGCTGTTTTGTCGTGTCTATCCGGTGTGCTCCTAGCCTTAGACAAGCTTAGTTATTGTCGTTCACGTTGATTTTTATGGCGTAACGCACACCTCCACACAAAATGGAACGTTGCGCCATATACAAATCAACTCGAGCAACAATGACTAAGCTTTTCTAACGCTGTCTTGCCAAACCACCCAGCCAAAGCCGGACACCTTTTGGATACCTTTAGCTCGGATACCATGTAATATGTTCATCCTCATTAGAGCCGATTCATTATTACTCGCTGATAATGATGATCTTGTTCACGTCGATGAGTATATTCGCCTCTTCTCTTCCATTACCTATAATTTTCTTCACGGAAATGTCTCGTATCATTTTTTTTTCATCCGGGTAGTGTCTCACATCGTCATTATAATCTTCCGAATAGAGACACTAACGACTTTTAATATCTGTATAGGGCGGAGATTTTGTTTTTCGGGGGCGAGACGGTATACAAACAAATTAATTAGCGGCAGATGTCGAGAGTGCGATGACCCTCCTTTCAAATGATGTGCCAATAAACTAACAATTCGAGATACATTTATATGTTGTCCTTAATACTTTCTGAGAAATTTTCTTCGGAAGTTGGACAACTCAAAGACAGTTCGTCGTTCCCATAGTTGGAGCTTTACTCGTAATAGTTCATCAAACTCTCGGATCTACGTACGTACGTAGGTAGAGGAATTTCCTTGCCTCGATTTCGCTAGTGTTTTATTTTCCCTCTTGGAATCGAGGTGCAAATTGGTTTGAAAGAGATTAAGGTCTTTTTGAAAAAAACAACAATATGATTCCTATCGCAAAATCCCGAGATTCACGAATCGGTGTTTACAATTGCAAATATCGAATTTATGATTACTCACGCAGAGGGTGCTTAACGTTTAGGAGAGCGCGGGCCACTCCATCGGTTTTTAAGACGGGTCACGGGCCACATAATTAAGTGATCTGGGACAGTGCTGCAGGTCTTAGGTTATTTGTAAATGTGCCGCGGGCCTCTTGAGGGGTTTTGGTCTGTGCCACGGGTCACTTACAGATTGTTTAATCATACACGGAAAAGACGTTCCCCATCGCGAAGAAGCATTTGCTTTTGTAAGCAATTTCCATCATTATGCACAATATATTGCCTCTGATACCATTTTAAATTGAAATCCTGCATTGAAAATGCAATGCTCTTCAGCTTTTGCGGATCGGTAAAACTAGTTGGAAAAATTCCGCGGATCGACAAAAATGGGAGGAATGGAGTGCGGACCGGACAAAAATCAGTTACTTAATTGCGAATCGAATTAAATAAAGGAATAATTTGCAGACCAGCAAAAAATAATCTGTAATTAAAAGAAAAAATTCGAGGACAGGCAAACAAATTATTAGCTAAAAAAATTATTTGCAAACTAACAAAATACATATAAATATTAATTTATTCATCATATCTAAATTTATGTTCCAGGCACATGAAATGAGTAAGATGTTTTGCGGACCGGCACCAGTGGTTTAAGAACAGCCACTTTGACTGATTTCAGGGCCATGTACTGGGCTGCGGCCCGGCAGTTGAGAAGCACCCGTGGCTGGTGTTTTGTTCATTTTTTATATGCGTAAATATAATTTCTTCATTTATATGCAGTATAACCTGTCACTTTGGTCATCTCCCTATCATATTGGATAGTTTTGAATAGATCCGGCTGTAATCCTGTATCAAAGCATGTCAACAATAGTCTATACCTCGGACATTGGACACCCTCAAGATGTCTGAACAGGTCCAGCTCATTGTCTGCTGACTATCTGCCAAGTATTGAATACTTGACGGTGTATATGAAGTTGTTGTTGGGAGTTCCCCCCCCCCCCCCTCCATATCTCTCTCAGGAAGACCTAAAAACAGATTTACCGATTTATTGTTAACCTACAAAATAGGGTGTAACAGTTAGATTATGGCGTTTTCTTGCACCTGTACATCCCTTTATTTCTTAAGGTAATAAATCTCTGCATTTCAGACTTTTAGACTGGATTCACATCTACAGACGCTCACTGTGTCCTGTTAGACAAACATTCTTTGATACAAAACCGATGACCGCATTCATATTTATGGTATCGTAGCTGCGCAGGCGCAGACTGATGTTTGCCGTCTCACACTACACAGTGAGTGTCTGTAGATGTGAATCCACCCTCGTTCAGTCCTCAATAGTGTTTCTGCATATGAAGTATCATTTTAGACTTCCTGCAAATGTGAAAGTAAATTCTAACTTTGCATTGTGAGTAAACGAAGTTAGTGGAGTTGACCATTGAAAAGAAAAAAATAAATTATTGGTTAATTTAATTGAAATATTTAATTACTACATTCAAATTTCTTAATTGTAAGATATTGTTACTAATTTAAAAAATATTTTGTATACAATTATTTTCCTATTCAAAAGGTTAATGCTTGTAAGTATATTTAGTTATTTTGTCATATTCTACTAGTTATAAAGCCTTTTAATGATGCCGCAAAAAATATTTCTTTGTACCTCTATATCTTGGACACCTTTTTAACCCACGGTTCTCTTACGAGTTGAATGGTGTCACTATCCCGGATGCAACTAGGGTCACCGATTTGGGAGTTCTCATTGACGAGCGACTTAAGTTTTCTGAACATTGTTCAGCGGTGGTCAAAAAATCGAATAGAATGCTTGGTCTCATTTTCAAAAAGGTCTCTTCACGTTCTCCTAAAGTCATTCTCCCGCTTTTTCCAGGATTAGTTCGTCCTGGACTGGAGTATGCTGTAAGGTTTTGGAGACCATACCTACAGAGGGACATAGACTTGGTTGAAGGGGTGCAGAGAAGAGCTACGCGTGTCCTTATTGGCACACAGGGCTTGAGTTATGAAGAAAGACTTCATTTTTTGAATATGTTTACATTGGATGAATGCAGGTGTCGAGGAGATATGATCGAAGTGTTCAAAATTTTCAATGGGATGGATAGGATGGACCATGAACTTTTAGTACACCGCCAATCGACTGCTTTTACAAGGGGACACCAGTATCGATTGGTGAGGGACAATGCAAGGTTATGGTGTCGCAGGGAATTTTTCTCTAATAGGGTTGTTAATAAATGGAATAGCTTACCTCCGGAGGTAGTAAATTGTAACACAATTGACACGTTTTTAAAAAGAAATACGATAAACATGTTGGGGTAAATCGAGAAGCTATCCATTCTTAGAATAAGACAACCATAAGTATTCTTTATGGGCGTTGTATAATATTTTATCATGTGTAAATATTGTTTATAATTTGTGTTAATTGCATTTTTAATGGGGTTGCTGTATTTTTGAAACATATGACAACCATATTTTTATGGGCATCTTTTTATCAGCCACCTCGTTGGGCATTTTGCCTGTTGTGGCGTTGTATTTGTATTGTATTTGTATAACTTGGACAGATTTTAATAAAACCGTGGGTGCCCAATTTAGACAGGTTTTTACTGTATATAAAAGCTCTTAAGAGTCTTGAGTTTCGATCTTCACGAACGGAGCTCCTATTATAAGTTCCATCATAAACCTCAAATACGCATTAAGTTGAGCTCTGGAAGATAATAAACCGATATTAATTTGATTAACATGATCGTGTTTGTTTACTTGCCATCGTTTATTGTTCGTAAATACAATCATCATCACCGGTTCAAAATTTCGAACTCGTGCACCGAGCACTCGTGACTGAATCGGCTCGTGGTCCGGTGCAAAAGTAATCATCGTCGCAACTGAGCAAATAAAACGCTAACGTCGACGAGTGAAAAGAAAAGTGTAATTTTTAGTGTTTCTTATCAGTGTGTGTTCCTTTGAAATCTCTCTCGTATATCGGGAATCTTTTTATTCCATTTTCATTGTTCGATAAGAACTTTTGATGCGTATTTAATTTCGTTATTATTACTTTGTTTAGGCGCCAGACGCCCTTCTATTTGTTCTATTAATTCTTATTCATTTTATGTGCGTAGTGTCATAATCCATTTCTCTCTCGTAATCAGTACTAATCGGCGCGTGGCTACGTAAACAAAAAAAAAGGTATAAGGTTCCTATTATTATAGGTATAAGGTGGAAAGGAGGAGGTTGACATTCGCCCCCTCCCAAAAATAAAATAAAAACGGCCTGTGTCCACTTATATGTAATCCCATTACCACCACAGATTATGTTGATCCGACTAATCTTGTCAACAATCCCCGAATTAACGTATTTTTTCCTTCCAGAGATTTTAAGGAATTTCACCTCTGTCAAACCCTGGGATTATATAAACTCAACAATTTCTAATGCTTAACAACAGAGCCGCTCTTAGGTGGTGTGCGAGAGGTGCTGTCGCACCGGGCCCCGACCTTTGTGGGGCCCCGCACTCATGGCAAATTACTGAACGCTTTCGTCAGTTCTGAAATTATTTTTCACACATTAATTCTCAATTTTTTTTTCTCAGTTCTGTTTTTCATCAATTCTTAAATTATCAATTTCAATCAATTCTCAAATTATCACTTCGGTCAATTCTGAATTTTGCTAATTCTGGAATAATCGCTTCCATCACACAATTCTGGAATTATCACTCTCTCCCATTACTTCTGCATTTTTATTAATTCTGAACTTGCCACTTCCATTGATTCTGGAATTATCACTCCCATTACATTAATTTTCATCAATTCAGGAATTGGGGGGGGGGGATATGATTTTTTAAGAGAGCAATCGTGATTTATGGTAATTCATATTCGATGAAAAATTCATGTTCATTGAGAATATAATTTGAGAATTAAGGAGAGAAAAGGAACTTACTGATAAGGAAATGATTTAAGAATTGAATGATTTGAGAATCAATATTCAATGAAAAATTAATGAGAATTAATATTATATAAATATAATGAATGATAAGGAAATAGTTTACAACGCTGAACTGATTGTGGATTAGGAGCGCAAGTTCTCATAACCGTCTTATTTTCATATTTCAACCGAAGTCACTCGTGCCAGCGCCACCTATCGGCTTTTCTTTTAGTTATTTTTTTCCCTGTCAAAAAAATTCCCGTGACCTAGCAATGCAAACCGTTTTTTATTCTGGTTATTTTTCCGGTTTTTATGAATTTTTAAAGTTTCTACGGACTTTTTGCCCACCCTGTATATAGACTGGGTTTCATGGAAATTTTTATCGCCCCGCATTGTCTTAAAGGTTGAAAACCTGTTTTTTTTACCAGTAGCCTAAACATATTTTGGTCTTATAGTCATTTGGACTCCTTCTGAGATGGAGAAACTAATTTAAGGTTTCAGAAGAGTACAGGGAATGTTTCCACAAAATAAATTCTAAAAAAGGTTTTAACCTTCAAAAAGCGTTTCAAATTCACAGAAATAGATCGAGAAATAGCTTTTAAATGATTTTTTTCAATGTTTCAACTTTTTTGTACATTTGTTTTTATCTTTCATCCATCATCTTGGGGGGGGGGGTTGCATGCGCAGTATATCCCCCCACTTGCACCTCACGTGTGAATTTTTTAGTTGGACATCATCAGGATTTTGCAAAGATGCTTAGGCCAAAAAGTTTGGGAACACACCACTGCTCTAGATTTTGGATCTTTAATCATCCCCGCCCGCCCCCCCCCCCCGATCCCAGGATCAAACTGACGGTGAAAAATGATTTTTCTGTAATTAATTAATTCGACAAATTTTATTTCCGCTTCCTTAAAATCGATCCCTGGATCAAACCAAAGCATTTCTGACACGAATCAGCCCGGTATCGATCTAAAAACATCCGCGCCTTCCATTCTTGTAATTTGAAACCCTTCGTGAGTTTGATTAGCCAATTAACGTCACATGTTCGCGAAATCAAAATACGTGCATGCGATACCCATGTTTCAAGTGCTACTTAGAATATTGACTGAATAGGTTTCTTTTACGTCCCGTGTTTTCAGTGCTACTGTTCTCCTATGTAGTACTGTATTATATGAATTGGGTTTTTTCTTCGGTCCGCTCTACATTCTTCTCGCTTTAGTTTGCTGCCCTTGACCTTTTTCGCTGGTTTTGAAAGTGGCAACAGAGGAATAATAAATAAACGAAGAGAAAACTAGAAGAAAAAATTCCAACGTATATTATACACACATATTGTTCTTCCGCTTTGCAAATGTCGGTGAAGGAAAGCTCTGAGGAAAAGCTCGGGCCTGTCGCTCACATCCGGTCATAGATCTGTGGCACACATAGTAGGCAGGCAGAAAATGCCATTTCCTGTTCAATTAAGAGTCTGGATCACATGCTCTTTCTAATCAGGAACTTGGTGACGTAGGCATTATGGAAAAAAAGAAAAAAAATGGTCTGGCGAAATGGCTGAGAGAAAGAGATGAAGTAGTTCCTTCTTATATATACGGTTGTGTGTGGTATATAGAAACAGGGTCGTCCAGAGGCTTAACGGCAAGGGGGATGGGGATTTGGTGGGCTTAGCAGCCCAGTTTAGGGTTTGTAGCCCAGCAAGGTCGGAGGGGATAGCAATTTTGAGGAATGAGTGGTCATGAAAATTAGTAGAATGGGAGAAGGGTTGTAAAGTCTCTTTAGCTCACAAGCGGTAAACCATAAATAAGCCTCTGCCTAGACCAGTGATTCCCAACGTGGGCGTCAACTCCACCCGGGGGGGGGCGATGGAATGTTCCAACGGTGCGGTAGAAGCTACGGGTATAAC